>NC_139762.1:123191388-123397949 GCF_965231275.1 Zosterops lateralis
TAACTTTTTCCCCTTGCTCACCCCTTGAAGGTGACACTTTGCTAGCTGCCTACATCAAAGCACTCAAGAGTCTTACAGCAGCAGTGGGAAATGAGGCACAGGATGCTTGAGTGGGAAGCCAGGTGGGAGAGGCATCCCTGGGGAGATGAGGGTTTCCCAGGCCTCGTTGCCTCCTGAACTGTGCTACCCTCTCCCTGCCATGACTGTCCCCCTTGCTGGAGAGGGGAGGGGAAGGCTGTGTTAGCGTCCTTTGCAAAGCTGGAAAAGCCATGACTGGTACATAAACCCAGGCACCAGGAATCAGCTCATCAGGCTAGGAGCTTGTTTTCATATTTCTCCAGATCTCTTCACAATTGAACATTCCATCAGCTTTCTTTGCTGTGATTTCCTTTTCCTTTTTATCTTATTTTTTTTGTTTGTCCAGCTGCTCTGCTTTTTGAACCCATGATATTTCTGAAATCAAAATAACAAGTGTGAGATAAAAGACTATTCTAGAATACATTCAAGGTGATGAAAGGTTTGGTGTTTGTTTTCAAGAGGTTCATGGTGGAAGTTGGCTCTTGTGTTAGGGAACCATGTCATTTCAATAGTTTCAATCTCCAGAGCTAGAGAAAAACAGCTTTTTCTTCTCTTCAAGGGCAGTGGAACTCAATCACATCCTCCAAAACTGCAGATAATAGAAGGTGATATTTGGCAATGGAGTACTCATGTAAAAGACATATCCTAAAAATCTTTCAGTCCTCAGGAAAATTCATGTGAGGAGAATTTTCCGTATTTTAGGTTTTTGTGAAGTATTTGACATAGATGACCAGAATGGCGCAGATTTTTTATAACAAAATGTAAACATGTGTTGTTAAAAGTGGCCTGTCTGCACTCCAGTGAGCTGGAAGGTGAAAAATCAGAGCCTTTCACTGTGACTATGGAAGATGCTTCTAGGTCCTGGATGGGAGAGAAAGCATGAGCCTTTCAAACTCTATTAAAATTCCTAGATTTGTCTAGACTTTTGCTCTGTAAACCCCATGATTCATACATTTTCAGGTGGGTCTGCTTGCAAGGAGCAAGCCTTATTTAGGGAACTCCTCTCTCCATACAGTTAAAAATGAGTCCCTGCTCAGAGGAGTGTTGGCAGCACAGGTCACTTGCACAAAACTCAAGGTGCCTTGTCCACAGGTTACTCACAGCCCTTTGTTTTGGTTCTATAAAAGAGGGTCCCACCAGCAGCACTGTTTAGCCACACAGCTACATTCTAAAACAGTACAAGGTACTGTTCCATGCTCTACAACAGCTCTTTTATTCAACTGGGATTCCACTACATTTTCAGGCTCACAAGGTTGGGAATGAATACTTAACTGCTGCACACTGCAGAAAATTACAATGGATTTTTGCATGTTCATTTCTACAGTGTTGCTCTGTTGCAGTGCATTTCCACACCCAAGCACATGATTCTATATAAGGAAAATAGTTTCAGTTTACCTCTGAACGTGTAAGGAAGTAAAATTAGAATTTTCCATAACCTTCTCATTGTAATTAGCCAAGAGACTGCACAGGAGCACTGATTGGGCTTTGGAAATGTACCTCAAAGACTGTTGCCAATTTCATTGGTCACGGTGCCGAATATCCCACCTAAACCATTGAGTACTAAAAAGACTGCACAGAGGAGCTCAAGGGCTTTTTTGGACTTCCTTAGCTAGTCTATGAGTGTTCTCTGCACTGTGTTCAATTGATATTTCTTTGTCTGATGATGTTTGTTATTTTTGTCATTATTAAAGCCTTTTGTTTTACAAAGCATGTCCAGAGAAGTTGTCTTGCTATTATTAAGCCACTCTGAGAAGTTGCAGGCCAACCCTCAGACTTGATAAATCTTCAATTAGCCTATGCCATTCTGGCCACACACATGCAAGATTGTATCATTGGTCTTTAATTCAGACCAGCCAGTATTTGCCTGAACATTCTCACCGTAATCCTAGCTCTCAGGAAAGAAAGGGCAGTTTCAGCACTGAATACACAGGGGTTACAGACCATGGCTCTGCAGCCATTTCAGGAATGGTAACCATAGTTGTGAATATGTTACCTTTTATACTTCCCAGCAGCAAATTCCCTGGTTGTTCTCAGAGACTTCCTGAGAAACAAGTTGCTGAGTGACTTGTGATTTAGCTCCAATATGCAGAAAAGCAACTTTTGACTTATTTTTCTGCTTTTGTTCTTTTTTAATCTTCACCTGGAGGTGCTTCAGAAGTTGTCCTATATGGCATTCCTCTGACATTGCCTCAGGAGCTGTTTTTCCTTAAGTGTGTGCTGGAAATAAGGAGCCATGATTTCCATCATGTACCTTACTAAACCTGTAGCTCTGTGAGGACTGGGCAGCTTTGTCGTGGTGGTTGACCATGCAATTGTGCCTCAGATCAGCTCAGCTTCACCCATGTTAACAGGCTGCCAGTTCCCTGGCTGGGCAAGGGGGGATTTCCTTCCCTTCAGAGTTCCCCCTGGAAGGGTGTGGCTGGAGCCTGGGGTCAGGTCAGATAGCCTCATGCTTCTGGAGGCTGTCCCACCTGTGTCTGGCCACAGGAGTTTGCTGTGCAAAGTTGGCTGTCAAACTATCATTTCATACAGTCATACAATGGTTTAGGCTGGAAGGGACATTAAAGTCCATGTGATTCCAACCCTCCTGCCATGGGCATGGAATGCATGGAACCCATTTCCCAGATGGAGATAGGTTTGTTCTCATGTGGTCAATCTTTTTCTAGTAACTGCTGCCAAAGAGTCAGTGATCTGGAGAATGCATTCATTTCTCTCAATCCATTTTCAGTTAAAAAAAAAAAAAAAAAAAAAAAAAAAAAAAAAAAAAAAAAAAAAAAAAAAAAAAAAAAAAAAAAAAAAACCTAAACAGGATGGGAAATCCTGGCAAGGTTTCCGGCATATCTGGTTCCATGATTCAGCATTTCATAAATAAGTAGTTATTTAAGTCTGTTTTGTCCTTTGTAAGCAATACTGATGTTTTATTAGCAAATGGTGAACTGTTTTTCTTTCTGTTGACTTTCAACTGGGGCCAAGGAATCTGCATGAAGTTACTATTTCTGGCATGCCTAGAGACTTTTTTGTATTGTCAAGAGCAAAGTCCTCTAGAGAAATTCACAGCCAAAGACGATTGAAGATCTGTGCATACAATGTGTGATAAATTTGTCAGCAATTAATTTATTAATGAAAGTCACAAGAAATAGAGGAAACCTCTTAGGATATACCACTGGAAATCCCATATGTATTTCAATTTCTTGAACACTTTGCTATGCGAACAGAATTTTCATTAAAATGCATGCGTTTTGGTGCTGGTAATTCAGTCTGAAAAGCAAACTGCTGGGGTTTTTTTCTCTCTTCATACATGCCCTTGAAGTATTTTTGGCAGCAATACCAGGAAGGCAGTGACTCCACCAGTATCTGATTCTCAGTGCTGCATGGCAGAGAATGGGGGGTGTTTATGGTGATTTAAAAGCAGCATTGGAGCAGATGCTGTCACATCTCCCAGCTAAGGGAGCAAGTAATTCCTGCCACTCACATGGTCCCTCTGATTAAGTGCTTCTTGCTGCTTTCAGGAAGCCATTTGCTGCCCTGCAGTGTTCTCTAATTCACACACACTTGTGTGCATCTCCATTTAATTTGTCTCTCCCCCACCCAGCCTTCTGTGCACTGTAATATGGGAGAGCAGACTTAACCTCACAGTGGTCTGTTATGGCCCAGTATTTCACAGACAGAGGCCAAGACTGTTGCTTACTCTGATATTTTTAGTAACAGTACACTGCAGAAACGGTACTAGTTTTTCAGCTTTAGATTGACCTTGATTAGGAAGAAAAAAAAAAAAAATGTTGTGATTAGAATAGTCCTCAGCCTCTTTTAGCACAAACAGGGTTAAATACTGAAGACACATACTTTTCATTTTCTATCATGGAAGTACAAGTGGTAACAGTGATGACTGTGTAACTCAGGAGGTGAAAAATGACCAACCAGTGATGAGCAAACACTGGCAGAAAACATAAAAGCAGACACATAACTCACAGGCCAGACAGCAAGAGATAAGACACTGCATACGAATAAGAATATGTGGGTGTGAGAGCAAGCAAGTGCTGAAGAAGAGGATCTGACTGCTTCACTGAAAGTGCAATTACACAGAAAGCGCTTCTGACTGCATTTCATCAGTAAATACTACCCAGTGGCATAAAACTGGTAAAAAAACCCCAAAGAGCTGTATGAAAATGGCAGGCTTGCTTCCAGACAAAATAAATTACAATGAGTTAAAACTACCGATATATAACATCTGCCTTGCAAATAACCCACTTTGTTCCTGTTTCTTCTGAGAATGTTCAGTTTTGGCTCAGACTTAGATGCTTTGTTCTGATTTCAGCAGACTATTTGAACAAGACTGTTCATTCTGGATATCAATTACCTAGATATGTTGGCTGACTAAATGTATCTTAAATCAAGCAAAAATTGTGCTTCTTCCATTAATTAATACATTTCTTTTATTAATATCTGTTTTTTAAAAAAACACTGAAAAACAGAATACAGATATTTCTTGATTTTCATTAATACTCTATGCTGTAATAAAATATAAGCCTGTGCTTAGTCATTTGGTAAAAGATCTTTAAGAGCTGTCACTGCAGGTATGTCCTGAAATAAGAGCAGTATCCAGGGTTCTCAGGAGGATTTTAGTGGTTGCAGAGAAGAAAGTGAGGATATTACTCCCAAAGCTGTGTGAGGAAGAGGATGGGACCCAAAATGAAGAGATTTTTAAGGAGCTTCAAAATTTTAAATTAAATTATTTTTAAAAAACCGCAAACTTTTCTCTTTTTTTTCCACCAAGTTCTTAATGCCACGTTTTAAGGCTGATCTATGTGGTTCTGTGGTTTATGATCAGCCTGTGAAGGCTGTTGTGAACCTCAGCTCTCCTAAGGTGCCTTCTCCTGCAGGATCAGCACTTAAGCCTGAAAGAGCCTCTGACTGTCAGGGGACCTGGATGTAGGGAGAACCTCCTTCCTCTTCTGTCAAATGCTGGCTGTTCCAAATTGTGTCATGTTCAAGCTGACTGGATTTTCAGAGGTAACAAACTCAGGTTATACTTGATCCCCTCAGAAGAATTTTCGATCCAGACCAGCAAGGGTTCAATTTTCATCTCAGCTAGTATTTTTACAATTGATTTTGGTACTGCATGTCTATATTGCCCTATTTGTTTCAGTACTGGCTGCTATTTCCTTAAAAATGTATTAAGTTTTTTAAAGAACACATCTAAAAATATATATGTATTATGGATTAAGAATACTTGTTCTCCCAAAGTCACAAATGGACAAGCAAAGCATTTTATTTGCATGCCCCAAGCATTCAGTGAAAGACAATTTATGGGTAAAATGCATAAACATTTTTCATTGTTCTAATTGCTGATCTCTGGGTCACTTCACTAAGTTTGTGGAAGTAGCTGATTGCACTCTAGATTCTTAAAGCCAGACTGGATTTCCTGCTCATCTGTTTACTTTAACTGCCTTTAATGATCCAGCACATATGGCCTGATGCAGTAATACTGGGTTACAAGCCATCATGGGTTTTTTGTTGGAGAAAAGATTCAATTACTCTGACTGTTTCACTCATCCCTTACAAAACTTGGCCGGAGTTCTCTACTGTCTTTCAGAAGAAGTTGAACTGCTTCAGTGGAGGCTTCTCCATGCTTTTGCAAGTTTCAGGATGACCCCATATGAATATTTAGTTCCACCGGCCTCATTTGTGCATTTAAGTGCCAGTACAAATCAGTGCATACTGAAATGTGTTTCTTTGAAGATTTTAAAAATGTATTATTGTTATTCTTCTTCCCAGCTGGTGATACTTACATTGTCTGGATCTGATTTAGCCAAATGACAAAAAAAAACCACTGAAGTGACAATCTCTCCATCCAGAAGTCTTACGTCTCAGTTTTCCAAATTATGTGCCTGAACTATTCAATTTTTAGTACTGTGTCTAACATTTTAAAATTAGATTTTAAAAATTATTTGTGAATCAGGCAAAAGTGACTGGATGAAATATAAATACAGTTTATAAAGATAGGAATCTCTATCAGGATCTGCTATTCTGGCATTAAACAAAAATAGTCAAGCTCCTAACTGAATTTATTCTGCTCAGCTGTATTAATTTTAATATTGTACAGCCTGAAATATTTTCAAAGTTTTCACTTAATTTTTTTAATCTGAACAATTTTCATTATGTTTTGAGGATGGGGCTTCATTAAATATCCTTAATATTTTGCTTTTGGATTATATCTCTACAAACCTTAGATTACCTCTTAATGTAAGAGAGTGACAGTTCATATTCAAATGGAGAATGTGGGCAGTTAAATAGGAAGTGCATATTATGTGGCCAAACTCCTGGGGTAAGGGACATTTATAGCTTCATTTTCCCCTGCTTGCATAGGCAATGCGAGAAGGGAAGTAATTTTCCAAGTAGACTTAGATAGATGTGATTGGGTGTGAGATACTGCAGATGTATGTAGGAAGGGACTTGTGTGTGGGGCTGGTTATCCAGTTAAATTTCTCTTTTTGCTTATGGAAGATCCAGGCTATAGGTGAGCAGGCATGTTTTGCACCTGCAGTTTGAAAAAGTGAGTGAAGTCCATAATGACACCAAAATATCAAGTAAGGATATTGTGTTCTCTGTTCTCTTTTTCTTCCAGAAAACTTGGTTCAGTCTACCCCAAATAATTAAACGTTCCCTTGGAAAGCATTATCAGCATTGTAATCATAATCCGATCATGAAATTATAGTATTCAGATGAGGAAACCTAAACATTTTTTATAATTAGGAGGAAACTTGATATGATGGAATAAACAAAATCTGTTAAACTAATTGCAAACTGGAATATATGTTTGACAGTATGAAAATTACAAGTGAAATACAATTAGTGACTGGAATTGTAACAATCTGATTTTACTCACTATGCAAAATTTAATTTCCTATCGTGTAAATAATAAACCTCATAAACAAGCCAGCAGCTAGATTGATATGATTAATCAGTTTTTATTAATATACTGGTGGTGGATGACCAGTTTTAAACAATGAACATAGAAAATGCGTAGAATTGGAAATGAAAAGGATCCGTCTTCTTTGATATGAATGAAGAGTAATTTTTTTTTCCTTAGCAGGGTAAAAAAGCCTTGTGGAGGTCACTGGAGAGGAACTGCATTGCAATTAGCTCTGGTAATACTTTTGTGGCAAATATCATGATCTCTAATGCTCCATCTGCAAAGCCTCTGGTGCTGATTCTTCAGCTGTGCACCATTTTATCAGGGAGCTCCAAGGTGCCCCTGTACCCCATCAGGAGGGCTGCTGTGCCACAGTGCTGAGAGTATCCCTCTGCTACTCACAATTGCCCTTGCAAAAATTGTTCCACAAGGAACAAATCCAAAGAGAAAAATGTTTGAGTTTGTTTGTTGATTTGGGGTTTTTTTTTACCCAAGACAAATAGTCCCAACTGTGGACCCTGGTCAGAGTGAAATTCAGAAAGGAGCATTTGGAATGGTTGCCTTTACAAAGCCATTATGGTAGTGGAATCACAGAATCATTAGGTTGAGATAGAACCTCAAGATCACCAAGACCAATCACTAACCCAGCCCTAAACTGTGTCCCTAAGTGCCACATCTATGTGTCTTTTGAATACCTTCAGGGGTAATAATGTCATTGCATGGCCAATTGAAGCATCACCTGAAATATTACTTCAGTAAGTTTTAACTCTACTAATCACTGATGTCTAGTATAAATAATATGGGTTTCTGTGTTCATGATTAAATTGATTTTTACATGTAAATATTCTGGTAGTCTCTGAAATCCCGTATTTATTTCTAATTATATGTTTGATAAAATGGTGGATTTTTTTCTCTGCTTTGGACTATTGACGTGTTTTAAGAGGAAATGCATCACCAGGATTTACCATGCTGGAGCCTTGAAGGACCAAGTACTATTTGTGGGACACACAATTATGGTATTGCCAGAAGAGATACCATTTATCTACTAAAAAGCTTTTCAACAAAACATATTGTCATTGGACAAGCAAGTGGTCTTAGTTTTTCTGACAGCTCTCCTTCTAGAATGCCATTATAAACTTAGGATATTGTAGTACAAGCATTTAACCTAAAAAGCAATAAGATGTTGCAAGAAAAAGGCTCCAAGCTTTCTGCTTTTCCTTTTACCCACAGACTGATGTCTTTCATTATCAGGGAACGCTGACTTCAGTGTGAATTCTTAGTTAATATTTCAAGTCATCTTGGAGCATTTCACAATGTTTCACCCATTTCATTTGGAACCCCTAATCCTGATCAGTCAATATATATGAATTTCAGTCCAAGTCATCTTCACCAAAAGGCTATTTAATCATTTTACTCTATTAAATATAATTTTAAGAAAAGATGCACTCCCTATGGCATACCTCCGTGTAAACAAAGCCCTAATAAAGTGGGAGAGGGAGAACAAAGGCAGCTGGCAAGGTTCAGGATGTAGAGTTGATCTGCTTTCTGGTGCCTAGGGCCTGACTGCTGTCTTGTATAACTGACTTCATGGACTCCTGGGCTAAATGTAGGGCCTGACCACATTTAATGAACCTTAGAGTGCAATCAAAAAGATGAATATGATATGTCTGAAAATATGAAGATTTTTTTCTTCTTTGAGGACCTCTTGCAGTCTTAGGAGTCCTCTTCTTCATCTAGATAAAAGCACTATTGTATCCAGCAGCATTTGCCACTGAAACTGTGTTCCAACCTAATATTGAAACCACAGAAGTCTGAATAATCACCTTGTTTTATTCTATACATCAACCGATGTATCTACTATGACATCACTGAGGGAAAAGGAATATTCTAAAGACACTAACATAGGTTAGTTTAACTTAATCTCCGGCATCAGCCTACAGTACTTGTCAGAAAAATATATTAATATGGGACTTTACTGTTCTCAGAGTAGCCTTTGTCAGGAGTTTGAAATGTCTGAAACAAGATAATTAAAGAATCCTTAAAACTGTAGTTCAATCTTCTGGTCTTTCTTCATATTTTAGAGCTCTTTTGAAAAAAATTCAGTGTACCCTTCTGAAAAATATCTGAGAAACCAGTCACATTAAACCATATTTCTTCTCTTGTAAACTACCCCCTGGCTGTAGCTGACACTGTACTTTGTTGGATTTTGCAGCTTTGACTCTGAAGCGGTGATCAGTATCTATGGACCTATTTTACAAAATTTCAGCAAGGAAAGAACAGCATATTTGGATTGAAGAAGACCTAATATGTTCCTCCCTCTTCTACCTCCTATAAGCACAAGTTCATTTCTACAGTACAATATCTGCTTGCTCCATAATTTTTTTTTTGCTTAAAATCTAGGGCTTTACATCTCTGAGAAAACTGCAACAGAGCAACACCTTTTCCTCACACATTTTCCTGAGTAAAAAAACTCTTCCTAATAGCTGTGCACATTGATATGCTGTTCTACTCCTTTATCTTCTGTTTCTGTTCTTCACAAGGAGCGATGGGTTTTAACAAAACTTTTCCTGATAGTAGCTATTTTCAGCTCTTACCTCTGTGGTCCCCAAAGACAGTGAAAATATGGACTCCATTTTTAATCTAGTTTTCATATATTTGTTTAAGAAACAGAGCACAACTATACTTCCTTATTCACAAAAATATCTGTAATATGACACAAGTATTGTAACTGCAACTTTTTAAGCAACTCACATGTACATATTCCAGTTGCTTCTAAATGCAGAAATACTTGCTTCTGCCAAACTACGCTTTCTTTGTGTAATGTAATACTGATGCTTTTGTAGAGTAATTTATCCAGATTTCTCTGATCATTTTCATAGGTTCATACAACTTCATACTTGCCCCCAATGCTGTTCTTGAGGTTCATCATGTCTGGGTTCATACATCTTGGCAATAAACTAAGATTTTACTGCTTCTGGAGACTTTGATCAGGTTTTTTAGGAATTTGCTGTGATTTTTCCTCTACAGGCATATAGAAGCACAGTAAAAATGGGTATATAAATAGTCTTTTTAATCAACTGGATTGATGGTTCATCACTCTGAAACTATAGATAGGTGTAAGTATGCTAATATAAGAACAGCGAAGATTGTAACAAATTTTGAATATCTCAGAACAGTAATTTTTGTTAGACACATCTTTATTTACAAATTAAAAATGGTCTTTAAATCTTAAGGGATTAAACACTCCAAGTTTCTGCATTTACTGATTTCATCTATAGTCTCTCTTTGAAATACTGACCTGCAGCAGTTGCAGAGTAACTGTGTCACAGAAAGAGCACTTGCTGAGCCTGATTTCCCAGAATGGTTGTGGGCAAAAGTCTTTCTTATTTGCACAAATAGATTTCATGCCTGTGTGCACAAACTGTATCCTAATGTGGCCACAGAGGCAGTATTCCATAATGCCAATCACTACAGCACTACAGAAGCATTTGGAGAGCAAATGAATGTGTGCTAAGGTCTGACACTGACACCAGATGGACTTCAGGGGAAGTTTACTTTACACCTTTACAGGCTGTGGACCAAATATTTTAGGCTTTGGAGGAGAAGGTATTGGGGCCCCACTCTAGGTTTGGTCTCATGTAAAAGAAATTTCATGTGAGTGTTCAGAGCCTGTTCCCTGTGTGAATCTAACTGGTAAGTGAGGATGATCAGAAAATTCATCTCAGAGGTACACTCCTGAATTGAATTAAGACTGAAATTCAGGACGACCAGAGCTAGTCAAGCATCCAGTTGCTCTCTTCAGCATACTCATCATACCCTATTCAGGGACATAATGAGTGACAAAAGCAAAATATTCCAGTGTCTGTTTGCTTTGTTTTTGCATATGTGGAGTTTGGCTTTTTTGTTTGTTTGTTTGTTGGTTTTGTTTTGTTTTGTTTTAATTACAGATTCTCCAGTGTCATATCTTACCTAGAAGAAAAGGGAAATGCCCTAAGGGACCTAGATTGCTATTGTGATCAGCCAGATTTCTGGATGAGTGCCTTGAAAAATAGCTTTTCCTTTGCTAAAACAATGGGCATACTCCTCAGCAATATTATGCAATCCATCAATTCTGCATAGGTTTGTGAGTTGAAAAGAAGGCTAGAGAGAAGGTGCAAACAGAAGAGGAGGACTAAATGTTATTAAATCCCTCTAGTTCTCACAGTTTGAAATGTGCAGTGTGAGATGTGTCATTTAGTCACACGTGCACTGTCAGAGCACCCTCAGGGAGCATCAGTCTGGCATTGAAAGTTACCTTAGCAATTCTGCTCTGAGATAGAAAGAAAAGGCTGAAGCAGATGGGGAACTTAAAGCCTTCGCCAAATCATCACCATCTTCAGAGGATTTTTTTGGGGGGGGGAAAAGGAGAGGAAAACAAGGGAGAACAAGATACTCACAGAGGTTCTTTGCATGTGTTTGGATGGATTTTACAGCATAAATTAAGCTTATATTTTCATTCATGGTTTGTATGAACTAGGAGAGTACTAACTCCTACCTGATTTCTCTTCCTTTCAGCTGAAAGGAAAAGGAAGCAATTTTGATACCACAGTTCTTGAATCTGAAAAAAAAAAAAAAAAATGAAAAAGGCTGGTTCTCCTCAAATTTAATGAAGTGCCAATCAGTAAATCATTCAAGCTTTGTCCTAATGAATATATGCTTCAGTCTTATCCTAAATCAAGGTGAGTAAATTGTGGTGTTCAAAATTCTGCATATCATTACATGTGTTTTTTTATGATAACAATAAACCTGCCCAATGACACAGCATCTTTTCTATCTTAGCACTGAATATTATGTGGGAAGTTAATAATATTATAATTTGCTGTTAATATTAACAGCATTAAACATTTTAAATTCCCTAGAATATTTTTAAAGTCAGACAAATATCCTTTGCATATGGAGTTATTATTTTTTCTGATCTTCAGAATTTCCTAGAAGTATAAGAAAATCCAGCCAAAAAAGCTCTAAAAATAAGAAGGTCTTGCTGTTGACACAATGAATTTGGACTCAATCATGAGCTATGTTTTTGGGTGTTCCCCTTTGCAAAGACAGCACAATGTCCGAAGGAATCACTGCTGAGTTTCTCAGCTCTTCTGCAGTTGGCCCCATAGGAGAAACAGAAGTTCTGAAAATGTCCTGACTTTTTCCCTATAAATATCAGAGCATAAGATAAAAAGTTAGTTCTGTGGAGACATGTATCTGAGCCTGTGCATCCTGACTCTTTGGCAGACAGTACTTGAATTTCAAAGTCTACAGTGACTCATGAAAATGATTTTTTAAAAGGAGGAATCTGTCTTTATTAAAACAAATGCAATAAAAGCTGGAAAGCCTCACTGTCTTCAACAGAATATGTTGATTGTGTTAGAGGTTTTGCACGAGCAGGACCACTGGGAGATGTTCCTTTGGGCCTTTATTGCGACATCAGCCTCATGACAGGGGTTGAGACAATTGAAAGATGGCAACAGCTCATGTCTGTCAGCAGCAGCTGAAGATTTCTTTGTTACAGGTCATTTAAAAAACTTTCTGGCCAACAGGATATTGCTAAAGCTTACAGACAATTGTTCTAGCCAATCACTGAAAGCACACATACACTTGCTTCAAACAATGCTTGCTTGTATGCTTTCTATTAACAATAAACAATATTCCATATTTTTCTGCAATCTTAAGGTCTATTCTAGCCAAGCCTTAAAACTCAAACTATTATTTCCTGTCCTTGCTTACTGTATCATTGTATCTTTTCCTACTTTAAAACTTTGCAGTTGAAGCTAATTCCAAGTTATTCTGCTCCTTCCGTTTTTGGGGCCTGCTTTCACAGCTTTCTGAAAGCCTCCTTACCTTTAATATTCCCCACATTGAGGAGGAATTGCTAAGTTAAGGAATAAAGATAATATTCTGCATTTCCTGTGGCCTGTCTCCCCTGGAGGACTCTGGGTCATTTTTGTTTTGTATTTGTTTTGCTAGCATTTAGTCCAGTTATCGCCTCTACTCAGTTCTCCAAACACCGTGAAGCAATGGCAGAAAAAAAATTGCAGATAATAAAAGATTGATAAAATTGTTGCTGGAGATGTATTTAAAGAGGCTTTGAGATTTCACCTGAAATCTCTCTAAGGTACTGTTTGATCTTGATCCAATTCTGTCACAGCTTGACCATGGACTCATTGTGTCTTTCTCAAGCTTTCAGCAGTAAATTTTACAGCAAACAAACATAAACCCAAAGTATCGCCACTGTCTCATCTCTCCAGAATGACAGACCATGTAAACTGGACGGTTCATAATATTTTTCATGAATTGAATTATGTTTAAAAATGTATTATCTAGAACTCTGATGATCTTTGTCATTCATCATTTAGAACTGAATTCAGATTTCTCTGTGTGTCTTCTGCCATTCTTCTTGAGATTATGATTTTGCTTTTACTGTACCCCTACCATTTTCACTAACATGTCTAGAAATAGTCTTATATAAACTTTAGAAATTATAATCTTGATGTTTTATGTCATTGCCATGCACAAACCTGCATATTTAGTAAGATCAAAATCAGGACCATTATTTTTCCAAAGCAAGTGAAACCTTGGTGCAAATAACACAAAAGTACAAAAATAAAAATAAAATATAAATATATGTATACTTTGTCTTACTATGTATATACTGCCCTTGTGTCTTTCTTTTCCCACTCCAGTCTAAAGCATGCAGGCTTCTTGTGTTTAAGCTCAGCTACCATGAGAAATAAAGTCAGTTTCTGTGGCAACTTTAACATACTGATGACAAATGTTAGGAGTGAAGATGTGCACAGGAAAGAGAGCTAAATTTGAGTATGTGGCTACCTCTGTTATCAGCACACTTAGCATGGCCCAAGCTTGGGCTAATGGACCACCCAGTGTCATTTAACATGTTTAATTCTTAATATTTATAGACCCATGCCAAAAACTCTCTGTTCAGGTGCAGAAAGATATAGCACAGGGTATGGGAAGGAAAAAAGGTTCAGTGGTTTGGATGTAAACTGTGGTGTTGCTCACACTTCATTTAATGTCATAGGTGCAGCCCCAGTCTTTATATTCAGCCCTCTGAGTGTTGTGTGCTACTGAGGAGGAGTCAGATAGGATGAGATGTTGACAGATGTGATTGGTTTTAGTCATAGATTTGATTGGGACAGAGCTACAAGAAACAAGGTATTAAAGTTCATAAACAGCAATTTATAAAATCCATTAACTGTTGCTAATTTTACTACAGAAATAGCAGAGCTCTTCTAGGGACTGGA
Organism: Zosterops lateralis; assembly: GCF_965231275.1. Lineage (NCBI taxonomy): Eukaryota > Metazoa > Chordata > Aves > Passeriformes > Zosteropidae > Zosterops > Zosterops lateralis. Next base: position 123,205,672 of record NC_139762.1, read on the forward strand.
AATGCCTTCAATTTTGAACATGAGACCAGAGGACAGGTATATTGGGGTTTTTTTCATGATTGTAGTATACTTTCAGATTACCCACTATGCTAGCTAGCTCCATCAGGTTGGAGCTTGACTACATTTTGCTTGAAAAAAATTGATTATCCCACATTTTTCAGTAAGTTTGTGAATATGAAATAACTTCTGTGAAAAAGAAAAAAATAAATATATTTAATTTTGTATTATAGGATTGTGGGTTAGCTTGATCTTGTTAACATGCACTTTACTCATAGAATCACAGAATGGTTTGTGTTGGATGGGACCTTTAAAGGTCATCTAATCCAAACCCCCTGCAGTGAGCAATATCTTCATCACTAGAATACAAATCACAATAACATACCAGCTCTAACAATGTGCTTTGGATCCTCCTAATTTTTGATCATTAGCAAGGGGTGTATACCTTTGTCAACAGCCAAAACATTCATGACTCATTTTCCCTGGTTAAATTCTCTAACAATAATAATATATATTGAACAAACACATTCAAAGAATATTCAGTGCACACAGGTTTCATCAAAATTTCTCTAAATATTTCCTAGCAGAACTCTTTGATTTGTGTTCCTGATCAAGATAAAAAGCATGGTGTTTTCTTTTGAATTGTAAAACTCTGAATTATATTAAAATATTTTCATATGGGACCAGCCAGCAGGGTTTTCTTGTCCCAACCTCATTCTCAGAAATGGTTGAAATATTCAGACTGAAATATTAGGGGGGGAGAAAAGGTACAATTCAGGTCATAAGTGGAATAGATAACTTCTATTTAAAACTGCTAACAATTAGAAAAGTTTTTTCTAATTGAAAAGAAGTAAAGTCTTTGCACATGAAACAGAGTTCAGTTCAAGTTTGTCACAGACAGCTTTGCTTATAGATAGTGATGCATGAGATGTTTTTATTTTTCTCATTTATCTCATACTGAATACTTGCTGGACTGTTGGTATAATTCCCATCAGAAATTTTTTTAGAAACTGCCTAGTGCTATTTGTTCTCTTGGGTTATGTGACTAATTTTATTATGCATTACTTATAATAAAAACAATTAAGCCCCAAGCCAGTGATCTGTAGGTATGGCCAAATACACTTTGCTCATAGCAACTTGCAGCCTAATGTGAAACAGGTCCCAACAAGCCATGGGAACAATAGTAGACAGTGAACAAACTGCACATGTCAGTGAACATAACAGCACTAAGAATATGCTTTCATGCTGCCCTGGCTCTGTCCCTCTGCCAGTAGTTGATCTCAGTGACACAAGTTGAGGCTAAGACCATGAAAATTTGGAGCACTAAATCATTAAAGATTGTTTTAGGGACAAACAAATCCAATATGTGTGTTCACCAATAGATACATGGGCATCCTGTGTCTCAGTTGCTTTCCATGCTCCCTTTGGTGTGGCAGTGCTGGCAGGAAGGAGGGCAGCAGCCCCAGCTCCTGGGCTGCAAGCACAGCAGGGCGAGGCTGCAAATGCTCTGCCATCAGCATTTCCCATGGTTTGGATGTAACTCAGTAACAGAGACTTGTTTATAGTTCAGACTTAAAAGCATTTATACAGGCTGTCTGGAGTTGCTGAGGATTCACAAATTTTCCTGTAATAGCTGTTGTCACAGTGACTGCAAGTAAAATTGTCCTATGGGTAATAGCCAGATCTTCATTCCTGAAAATATTTGTATCTATGTATTCAGCTACCTTAAAATAACTTGTGCAATGAGTAAACAATAAACTTTTATATGGAGAAATTAATGACCCGTATGTGTTCCTTCAGTGATGTTGCAATCTACTTGCCCTGTAATTAAGCTTCAGTGCAGCAAAGATTACTATTAAGAGAAATCAGTTCCCTGAGGAGTAAAGACAAGATTGATCTTTTGGCTTGTGGCCCTGATGTTACACATGAACTTTGTCCTTGTAGAAGGCTTATACTTTTCCTGACAATACCCACACTGCTTGATCAAAGGTGACTTTTGAATTCAACATCTGCTCTGCAGGCTCATGATTTGTCATGTTGGGCATGGTCTTGCTCAGATAAGATCAGAATTCTTGGAAGAAATAGTAGCAATAGAGATTTGAAAAAACATCTGTCAGATCCTCCAAATGAAGCAAGCTTGGGGTGGATCAGAACAGGGTATCTTAAAAGCTTACTTAAGCAATACTGCATTGAAAAGCAGGAGTCATTCCTGTATGGTCTTGTTTACTGTGATTCCTAGAAAACTGATTGTATGCATTCACAGTGACTGAACTATGTCCTATGTATCAAAACTGAAGTGAGGGTAGATCTTGCACTTTGGAGTGTAAATCTTTATTATAGATTTAGATCAATCTACATTGTGCTGTAGATCCCTCAGCACAATGCTAAAGGAAATTCTGCCTGAGATTCTTTACTCAATGAGAATTAAACAAAGCCACTTCTGCTCATTGCCACAATTGCAACCCAGAGTGCCCTAACTTACAGGTTCTGAAACTGTCTTATTTCGCTTTCTGCAGATGTATTTTCTTCCCCAGGTCTAGAAGAAAATGTAAGTAGTGTGCTACTTATTTGTTTTTATTGCTGTGGATGAACAAGTTTGGGGAAAATCATCATAGAAACAAAGTATATTTTAGGGCCAGTTACAGATATAGAATAGTTTTTATGGGGGCAGGCATCCCAGAATGGGTAAGGTTGGAAAGGACCTGGGTCATGTTATCCAATCTTCCTGTTCAAGCAGGTCTTCCTAGAGCAAGTGGTACAGGATTGTATCCATACTGGTCTTGAATATCTCTAGGGAGGGAGACTCCACAACCTCTCTGGGCAATCTGTTCCAATGTGTGCTCACTGCACAGTAAAGAAGTTCTTTCCTCATGTTCAGATGGAACTTCCTGTGCCTCAGTTTCTGCCCATTGCCTCTTGTCCTATTACTGGGCACCACTGAGCAGAGCCTGGAAACATCCTCCTGACAGCCTCCCTGCAGATACTGATAGACATTGATGGGTTTATCTCTCACTTGCTTCTTCTCAAGGCTGAACAGGCTTGACTGTCTCAAACTATTGTCTCATAAGAGAGATGCTCCAGTCCCCCAGTAATCCCCCAGTAGCTCTCTGCTGGACCTGCTCCAGGAGCTCCCCATGTCTTTCTCCCTTGTACTGGGGGGCCCCACAACTGGACACAGGACTGAGCAGAGGGGCAGGATCACCTCCCTCAACTTGCTGGAAATGCTCTTCCTAATGCACCCCAGGATACCACTGGCCCTCTTGGCCACAAGGGCACTGCTGGCTCATGAACAGCTTGTTGTCTGCCAAAACCCCCAGGACCTTTTCTGCAGAGTTGCTTCCCAGCAGGTGAGCCCCCAGACTGTACTGGTGGACGGGATTATTCCTGCTCAGGGGCAGGACCCTACACCTGCCTTTGTTGAACTTTGTTAGGTTCTTCTCTGACCAGCTCTTCAGCTTGTTTTCCAGGTCTTGCTTCATGGCTGCACAGCACCTGGGTATTTTTCTCTCCTCCCAGCTTTGTATCATCAGCAAACTTACTGAGGAGGCACTCCATCCAAGTGTTCAAGTCATTGATGAATAAGTTAAGCTATTTTGCCTACTTTCTGTGTGATGCCTGAATCACACCACATTCCTTATCTTCAAGCCCAAAACATCATGAATTATTATTATATATAAATCATATATATACATTACCATTTATATACGTATATATTTATTTTTTTCACATATAATAGATATGATTTGCATATTACTTTGGATTTGTGAACCATGGAAGGTCTTACAAAGTATCAACTGTTGTTGTAGGTGGTGGTCCTGGGTCTGCCAGATGTGTTGAGACACTCTTCTTCATTTGGTGAAAAACTAGGAATGCTAACTGAGCCACAGAAGGAGATGAGAGGGCAATGAAATTTATAAGAGCACCTGATTTTTATTGATCCATGAATAAATCAGTATTTGCTTTGGCCCTGGTTTAAAGATGTAATAGATTACTATGAAAGTGAACAAGAAAATCAAAAATCAATTTTTTTTCTAAATAAAAGCTGTAATACTTTATATAGCGCTCTTAAAAGGAGAAAACTGTGATTTCCCATCCAAGTTCTTCGATTTCTTTTTCTTTATACAAAAAGCCCCCTGTGATTATTTGATGAAAAAATAATACAAATAATATGTTTTTATGTTGCCCTGTGTTAACAGAAACACTTATCTTGGATCTTGACAGTTTGTCAATCTGGAACATGCTGTTGTTTGTGATTTCACAGGCACATGTTGAATGAAGTTATCACTGTCCTGCCACTTTACAAGAAATGTGGTTTGGTAGCATTCACTTTGTTTCTCTGTCTGATTAACTGGGAAACAGTCTCACATTAAAAAAAAAAAAAAAAAATCATGAGGTGAGAGCATTTCTTCCCTCTCATATTTTTTTTTTCTCTCCATCTCCCCCTGCTATATTAGTTCACTAGAGAGAACAAGCAGATAAATCTGTGTCTTGTCTATGACAGTATTTCTGTAACTCATGTTGCAAAGTAGCCTTCATCCAAGGGAATTTGCATTTGCATCCAGGGGAAGCAAACATAGCAGTACTTTACTGCAAAAAGAAATTGAGGTTTGAGCATCATGAGCAAATCACACCACCACCTCAGTAGGACCAGTGCTATTAGAAGAAAATAATACTCAGATTTAGTGTCCCACTGCCTTGGAGAGGTTTACACTTGGGTGAAAGACCCTCAGGAACAGGCAGGTGGAGGCTGGCTGTAGCAAGAGGCAGAATTAGTACTTTGCCACAGCCAGCCATGTGTTCCTTCCCTTTTCTCATGGCCTCTTCTAGCTGTTGCTTTGTTATTCATCAGAGTTCCCAGTTATGACTCAAACATGTTGTTAAAATACATCAAAGAATATTTTATCCTAGCCATGAACACACATCTCATTTATGTGGTGTGTTTTAAACTATTCCACAACCTCTTCCTAAGGAGGGCTTTGTTCCTTTGTCAGAAAAATTGTTCATTTCCTTAGTTCTCAGGACATTAATTAAACCTCTTAAAAATGGACTTATCTGTTTCCAGCCTCACTTCTGAGTGACTTGGACATGTCAGTCTTCTACTTAAAGAAGCAATATGACATATTCAGAAGGAATTCATTCTTAGCGAAGTAAGACTTGAAAATGGGACAGCCTTGAATCTCTCATCTTCTCACAGTGGAGAAAGCCTTTGGCAGTCTTTGCAGGCGCCTTGCTTAGTTTGGCTGTCCAGTGTTGCTTATGACATATTTGTTAGCCAAAAAAAAAAAAAACAACCAAAAAAAACCAAAACAAGTATAATTTTGGATTGCAATTGTCTATGAAAAGTTTTACAAATATTTAATAAACAAATTCATATGAGCGTCAGAAGAAATTAGTACTACTGGATCTAGACAAGAAAGTCTGGAATATTTCTATGCAAATGCATGCTATTGTCACTTGGTCAAAATTACCAAGAAAGTGATGAAAGCGCAGTCAAAACACAGAGGTCTGGGCTTTATTTCAAATGCAAGTTTCTAGTTTCCTATGATTTTTTTCTTCTTATTAAAGTAAAGCAAACAAAAATTCCAGGAAACAACAAATGGAATTATTTCTTTTACCCCATGTTTTTCTAGTGAATTTTTGTTTAATGATTTAAAACATGTCATTAATGATCTCTGCATTGATCTGACTTAAACCTAATCAAAAATACTAGGTATCAATTATCTCAAAAATAATTTCTCTTTTTCCATTTAAAAAGAAGACTCCAGTGGATAATAGCCTAGATGAACAATAGAGGATTCACAGGTATCTGTAGTGGAAAATACCATTATATTATAATGAAAAACTGAAAATAAATTGCCAATATTATTCAGCCTGAAACACAGAAGAATTTGGGACCACTTGCTGAGGTACTGCAAGTGTGAAAGTCTCAGAGAAATTATTTTCTTTACACTTTGCCATATTTTGGTGAAACTCAGTAATATATTACGTTAAAGGTCATGACACTGAAGATCAATAGAAAGAGTTTTATAAACCATAAATGTCTGTGGCTGTGGTTGGGTTTTTGTGTGGATGGAGAGAAAGGGAGAGAGAGACCTAAGTCTTGCCGCATTTTCTACAACACGAATAAATAAACAAACAGGTTGTGAGCAGATTAAGGACAAAATATTTAATAAACGTGTACTATGTTCTGGTGTGTTTTCTCCTTTTCACTGGCATTCAGTTTCTAAAAATCTTAATGTACCAAATTACATGGTGTTACAGCAGCCCTTCTTGCCTTGTAGTACAGAAATGCAGGATAACTACAGATCTCCTCAGTAAACCCTGATGCCCATTATTAGTTTGTAATTTAAGACGTGAATTCACTATACCATAGATGAAGGGGGAACAAGAAGCTTCACTTTAATGCACATTACTAATGTATCTCATGACAGCTATAAATCATGTAACTGCTAATTTGGCATCTAGACATACAGAAGGAAAAGTTTTCACAGCCAAATATTTTTCTTTTCTTTTGTAAGTGGAAGATGAGAAGAAACATTTGGACTCCTAAGAAAAGCTTGATTGAGCTATTCATTACTTAAGAGTTTGGGTTCAGATTTTCAAAGAAATCCATCATTTCAGATTTTTTGCAATATCTGTCTCTTGAAATGATGTTAGTAATTTTTTAGCCACTAAATTGTTCCATGCTTGAAAATCACTTAAATATTGCCACAAAGGTACTCTGATCTGGAAAAGATGATGCTTCAATTACTGTTAGATAGTAGCTGCCTTAAGGTTTCTAATCTTTTCTTTTACATCAAAAACATAGAATACTTTAACCATTTTATCTGTCTTAAATAAAAAGCCTGCAATAGCTTTAGGTGTTTAATGTGGATAAGAGAAGCGTGCTTTCAAGTAATGGAAAAATAATAGGAAAAGCCAAAATGAATGTGCAGAGCTCTATATTAAATCTCTTTTTACCCAGTATGATTTGGAAATTCATTTCAGAGGGAGAGCTGAAGCTGATTTCTTTCATTCCCCACTATCACAAGAGCATGCTTACATTGTTGGACATTGCCATGTAAAAGGGAAGTTTGAACTCATTCTACTCAAGGGTGAGAATTTAGAGCAGGCAGTGAGCTCTGAGGCAGCATGTACACCTCTCTCAGTTTGGCACTGCTGAAAAAAGAAAGGCATTACTAATGCTTAGATCATGACAGTGAGTATCTTAGGACTTTCCATAGAATAATAGAATTTTTTTGTTGAAAAGGATCTTTAAAATCATCAAGTCCAACTGTTAACTCAGCACTGTTGTCTTCACCACTAAGCCATGCTACAACCCCACTTTTTTGAACACTTCCAGGAATGGTGACTCAACCACTTCCAATAACCCTTCCTTTATAACTCTTTTAATGAAGATTTTTTTTCCTAATACCAGACCTAAACTTCCCCTGGCACAACTTGAAGCCATTTTCTCTCATCCTGTCACTTTTTACTTAGGAGAAGAGACTGACCCCAGCCTTGCTATAACATCTTTTCAGGTGGTCATAGAGAGTGATAAGATCCCCCTTGATCCTCCTTCCCTCCAGGAAAAACAACCCTAGGTCTCTCAGCCACTCCTCATATGACTTCTGCTCCAGACCCTTCACCAGCTCCATTGTCCTTTCTGGACATGCTCCAGCACCTCAATGTTTTTATTGTGGTGAGGGGTCCAGAACTGAACAAAGGATTTGAGATGCAACTTCACTGGTGATCAAACAGGACCTGTCTTTCCTAAACACAGGCTGTCTGGGCCTGAACCCCCAGCTGTCCAGTATGTGCCATAGGACGGGACTCAGGATGATCTGCTCCATGACCCTCCCTGGCCCCAAGGTCAACTGAGAGGCCTGTAGATCCTCAGACCCTTCTTCCAGCCCTTCTTGTAGATGGGCATTACATTTGCTGACTCCTTGTCAGCTGGGACCTCTCCAGTTAACCAGACCTGCTGGTAAAGGATTGAAAGTGCTTCAGTGAACACTTCCACCAGCTACATCAGTACCCTTGGGTGGATCCCATTCACCCCCATAAACTTGCAATTGTCCAAGTGGTGTAGCAGGTACTGACCATTTCCTCTTGGGTTATGGGAGCTTCATTCTGCTCTCCATCTCTGTATTCCAGCTCAGGGTCTTGCTGTTAAAAGATTGAGGCAAAGAAGGCAATGAGTGCTTCAGCCTTTTCCTCATCCTTTGTCACTACCCCTCCCCTACTTCCAACAACAGATGGAAATTCTCCTTAGCCCTCCTTTTCTTGCTGATTTATTTATAGCACAATTTTTTACCAGTTTTTACAGCAGTAGCCAGATTAGTTTCTAGTTGGGTTTTGGCCCTTCTAGTTTTCTCCCTGTCTAACCTCACAACATCCTTGTAGTCTTCCCACATTGTCTGTTCCTTCTTCCAAACATCATGCAAAGTTCCCTGTTCAGTCAGACCAATCTTCTCCCTCACTGGTTCAGTTTTTGGCACATGGGAACAGCCTGGTCCTGGACCTTTGGAGTTTCCTTCTTTAGAATTTCCTCCTGGACTCCTTTGCCCTTCAGGACTGCCTCCCAAGGAGCTCTGTTAAACAGTCACCTAAACAGGCCAAAGTCTGCTCTCTGGAAGTCCAAGGTGGAAATTTTGCTGACCAGAAAAGAACATTCCGTAACTTTGTGACCACTGGCCATCACATTACCCACCAGTCCTTCTCTGTTCACAAGAAACAGCTGCAGCAGGTGCCTCCCTTGGTAGGTTCCCTCATCTCTTGCATCAGAAAGTTACCTTTCACACACTCCAGGATCCTCCTAGACTGTTTCTTCTCTACTGAATTATATTCCCAGCAGATATCTGGTGAGCCAAAGTCCTCCAAAGAACAAGTGCTAATGAGTCTGAGACTTCTCCCAACAGAAAATACAAATATTGATTTCTAATAGAAATAGAATATTTCCTCTGCCTCTTCATCCTGTTTGGATGGTCTATAACAGCCTCCCACCATGATATCTGCCTTGTTAGTATTTCCCCTGACTTTTTTTTGGCATAAAAATTCAACACTGTTGTTGCCATCGCTAAGCTCAAGACAATTTAAATGCTGCCTAAAATACAGGGCCACTCCACTGCCTCTCCTTCCTTGTGTATCCTTGCACTCCAAATGTGTCAGTCATCTCACCATGTCTCTGTGATGGCGACTATGTCATGCATTTCCTGCTGCACAAAAAAAAAGCTCTTACCTTTCCAGGAGTAGAGTATATTCTCAAAAATACCTCTAATTCTCTAATTAGGTCTGCTGTTTTGCTGTTTTCCTCCTTCTGTTGTTTTTGCTGATCTCACTCTGGGCATTCGATATTCATCGGCTATGAATGTGCTTAGTACCTACATACCGTATGGAGTCAAACTGGCGCACCAGTTCAGTGATTCAGCTAAAAATCTTGTGTTGAAATCTAAGGCCAAATAGTCTTGCTAATCTACTCAGTGATTTTAAACATGTCTCATAGAAACTGCTGTTCAGGGAAAACTTACAGCTACAGATGGCTTGCAGATAGGAATAGTTTTCCCATGAATTTCCTTATCCCAACGGATTAATTTCATCTTGTCCTGTGCCAGCTGGGTGTAGCAAAGAACAGTTAGTTACCCACTGCTCTTTATCCTTCTAATCACCAAGTATGGGACCCTCTTGCCTTTGTTAGCAATGATGGAGTAAAAATTGTTCCTTTGGACCCCATCTCCATGCCCGTATTTTTATACTGGATAATGGATTGGGCTAGTGCCTGTTAGTTTGCTAATGTAGCTTTTTGTACCAGCTCTCACTTTGCCAGTTTTGTGGTGCCTGTAGCTGAGCAGTTATGACCCCATATTATGCAAGACAGCTCTAGCTTGCACTAGCCATAAATCCCACTACTCTGGCAGTTTGCAGAATTCGGCAATTCTGGAAAAGCTTACAGGAGCAAATTGCTGTTCATCATTAGCAACACAACAAGGGCAGAGGAGATGAATAATGCCAATCTTCCCCCTCAACTATATACACATGAATGCATCGAGTAGCTAGAGCCCACATTTTCTGCTTAGTTATTTCCAATTATCAGCTAAAGTGTCCATCAGGGAGTATGAGAGACACATTTGGCTTCAAGAACAGGCTGGTGATTGCTTAAATAACAGCCTAAATGTACTTGCTTGAGAGTTTTAGCTTACTTCCTGCCATTGTCTCTGTCCAGTAATGAGTTGTCATGCTACCCAACTATCTACACCTACCTGCCTTATCTGATGCAGGATATCCTCCTAATCAATCTCTGCAGTCCATGTGCACTCTGCTGTCCTCAGTTGTTATTCTGTAGTCTGCAAACAGGTTGAAAACACAGCTTTAAAGCTTAAGATGTGCAAAAATGCATTAGCTGTATTTCTGGTGTTTAATGTGGGATAAGTAACACATTTCTAAATTTAATATAAAAGGAGTTTTTTGTTTTGTTTCTTTTGGGATTTTGTTTGTTTGTTTTTGTCTTTAAAGTTACACTTGGTGCAGTGCTGGGTGCTGAGCTGAGTGCTGTTGATGATGATGATGACATTTCATGGAATCCCCACTAGATTTACAATGGAAGGAAGCAGTCCAAGAGTCCCCATCTCAGTTCTAGCTCAGACATTTTCATTGAGAGAAAAAGACTTGAGAAGTCTTGTTAAGAACAAACAATGGGCCTGTAAGGTATTTAAGGAATTTTTAGGTGCTCTTTGCCCCCTTTTCCTTCCTGAATAGCACATGTCATGAAAACTGAAATTGAGAGAATCTTGTAAAAAATAAACTATTCTTTCTGATGGTTCTGGCTTCTTTTTCTCTGCCAAGGTTGGGATTAATACACAGGAATCACAGTCCATGTTCAAACTTAGATATTTATTATTTCTTAACTATTTACAGACTCACGAGCCATGAGCTCTAACTAGCAAGTTAGAGAAATGAGGTAAAATGAAGTACCTCTCTGTAAGATCTCTTCAAGTAGTTAGTTGGTTAGGTTTAAAGTTAAAATAGTTTATGTGGCATTTCATAATTGGATGGATTGTCTTTGAAGTCTTCAAGTGGGGACCCCACCAACCAATTACAGAAAACCACCCAAACACATGAAGAAGAAGGAAGAACAAGGTGAAGAAGAAGGACCCAGACAACACCCAAAGTCCTCAATATTGCTTCACGTATACTACTATGTACTAAAACCCCAAATTCCAAGTTTCTGGAACTTCGACAATTCTTGAATACTTTTCTGAACCTGGGCTTGAACAGTCTTTCTGTTGTATAGCAAAGGTACCAGTTTTCTTTTAATTTCACACCTTTAAACATTGTAAAGATATTTTTGTGAGAGCTCTCGTTTTGCTGTGAAATGTTGTGCAGTACAGAATTCTTCATCGCACTTGTAATATCCTTCTGTCTTGGACTACCTGTAAAGTCCCCTGACAGCTAAGGATCAGAAGGAAATGATGAGTTTCAGCTGTTGATATCTGTCATTTTTTTGTGTGTGTGAATGCTTATAATATTCTGCCCCAGGAGGGTGGATGACTCTGTCCTCCCAAATTTGGCAAAGGTTTTCATTCACATAGCATGGAAACAGAACATTTTTTCCCCCCTCTTCACAAGGTTGATTTGTCATGTGGATCAACTATGTTTATTTTCACTGAGACAGCTAGGCTATTTTGATCTCTAAGTAATTTTTACATCTCCGTTTTTTCCAATTTTTACATCTCCAGTTTTTCCAATATGATTTTTTTTTTTGCTTATTCACAGTCTTTGAAAGGGCTGGTTTGCATTACTGATGGATAAGTGTGCATTCCAACTCAATATGAAATAGTTGGGTGGAGAAAACAGCTGTTGATACTTCCATAATAATTTAGAAAGTCAGTGGGTTGTATCTATGAAACAAATGAGCCAGATTGTGCACCTTAACCCATTGAGTTTGAATTTACATTTTGTTTTGTTTTGTTTCCTTGCACAAAGAACATTACTGCATGAATAGTCCCATAGATCAATGGAAGTACTTACAGAACACAGTGCTGTCAATAGGAGGCTGGCAGAACCTCATTCTTTTCTTGGAAATTTCCACCTGCCTCTGCTGAGCTAGTTTTTCTCCCTTCAGGAAAGCTACTCTGAACTATTAGAACTGTGCTCCAGTTCAGCTGATGACAATAGGCATTTTTGTTAAGTGATGTGTAATACGGCAGAGATTACCATTCTCAGTCTGTAGGCAGTGATACTGGTCCATAGTTTACAACCACACACTATCACCTTCTCCTTCCCCTCTCCCAGTACTAAATACAGCAAGCAATTCCTGGTGCCTAAGACCATGATTGGCAGGCATGTATGTCTTTTGTGTCCTGGTTTGCTTTTTTCCCCACCTTTAGGTGGCTACATTTCTCCCTGAACCCTAAGGAAACATAACTTCTGCTTTGAAGAGCTAATCACTGGTCTTCCCCAAAGAGCTACATTTACTGATCCATGGAAACAGTAAATAGGAGCAGAAAGGAAGCATTATGGAATCCTGATTTTTTGTTCCAGTATAGGAAGAAACATATTGTGGGGTTTTAATAAGTTCTTGGGCAGAGAAGCCCACAGTGCAAGACTCCTCAGTGTTCATAACAGGTGGCCTTCATTGCCACACAAAATGTTATGCCATTGGTAAATCTGTCTCTCTTGGTTTGGAAAGAAAGGTGTCTGCCAGGGAAAGCCAGAGGTCCCCTTGGAAGAGAGAATGCAAACCTTTCCCTCCAAATTATTATAATTTTGAAACTAGAGGCTTTCAGGCAAAGATATGGGAATAGGAATAATAGTTTTTTACTAGGAATATTAAAAATACAAATGTAGTAGTACAAAAAAGACAAGCAAACAAAAATCATAGAAAACTCTGACAGAGTCAGAGATACGACCCGACACCCTATTGGTCAGGGTGTTGGAAGCAGTTCAAATAAATCCTCCTGGAGTAACGGATGTGGTTCTGTTGGAGTAGAGATAATCCTGTACAAAAGAGTCCAGTGGTGGTGATCTGGATATGATCTTCCTCTGGAATCCAGTGGAAAACTGGCTACTTGGTGTTTCTGGGTCTCAGTTTTTATCTAGGTAGGAACACCTGGCTCCCCCCACTGAGTGGATCATCTCACAATGGGATGATGTAATTTTATCAGTCATGCAGTGAGCCTTAACGACCCATTAACAGCAGATATCCCCCTGGAGGGAGGATGTGCCATGGAAGAGATAAGAACACTGCCCCACCTGGTTTTAACAGCTGGCCCATTAACAGAAGATAAACTCCTCCTTCCCCCACCCCACCCACAAGTGATGAGGAATGGTTTATACAAGAGATAAAGAAAACACCTCCCCAACCCGTTTCAACAGATGGAAGTATAATACACATTTTTGGTTATATATTGCCAACCGGACACTATCTGCAGCTAATTTGATTAATATTAAATTTTCCTTTCTTACCTTTCGATGCATTCCTGTATTTCTAAAAAATGTGACAGAAAGAAATTAAATAAAGCAAATGAAATAAATAGTTTTGACAGAAACACAAGATTTGCTTTGTTAGTCTAAATTGATTATTTTCTTTGAAATTATATTTTGGTAAGACTCTTGTTTTTATAGAAACAGATTTACTAGCACAGAGGCTCATGGCATTTAAAAACATTTCCTAAACTGGCAGCTACTGGAGCAGCAGAACTTTTCAGAATGGTGTGTATTTACAGGCTCGATTGCCTGAGAACAAGAGCCCTCTCTTGACAAAATGTCATGACCTTTCCGCATCAATTTGTCATTGTTAACTTTGTGGTACACTGAAACTAGCCTTTAAGAACACGAGGTGACATTTCTTTGTAGTTCTAAAAATTTTAGTCTTGCCTACAAAAGCTCAAATGGTCAAAAGGATATTTCGATTACAAATATTAGAAAAAAAGTCCTTGATGTTTAATTGCTGTCTGTAATTACAAACCATTGTCTATAAAGAAGTAGAAAAGATCAAGATTAAAACCTACAGAAATTTTATTTTACTGCCTTCAACTCTTGGTCACTGTTTTATCTGCAGCTACCTCTATCAAAAATTCCCTTTTTGTCAGATCTTACTGTCTAACCTGAGATGATTTATGATACTATTCAACTTGACACCTGAATGATTGTGGCAATGATAATATGCTAACTTCATTATTTTCATTGCTATTGATTCAGATAGTTTTTCTTCTGTGTTGGCATAGTCTATGTCAATATGTGAAAACCATGCATTCATAGGAATTAATTTCATGCATTTTTCTTTTGATGAAATCTTTGTAACATTTTCAAAAGCAATATCCTTTAATAAAAACAAAACTTCCAAACTAGTTGTACAGGGAAATATAATTCAGACTAGTTTAATCTTTTATGAGCTACTGTATGGCCACTTTTTAAATGTAACTTTCTGCAGTTTTTATCATGTTTGATTCATAAATGTATTAGTTCACATTAGGCTACAGTGAATTACCATCAGCACATTTTACTTGCCTAGACTCTAGCCTCTTAAATATAATTTGTGTCCTGATAATGAAGGTAGGGATTTATAGAAATCTGAGGCACTATGCCTAAATGCATCTCTCTTTTGTCTTGAACCTTTTCCTCTATGCATATCTCTAGCTCTCTTCTTCTATCTTATTTGTCACCTTGGTAGACCCACCATTTGGCAGAGCAGAGTTCTACAAAGGCAAATGCAGGATCCTGCCCCTGAGGAAGCATAACCAGTACAGGATGGGGACTGACTTGTAGAAAAGCAGCTCTGTGGAGAAGGACCTGGGGGTCCTGTTCGAAAACAAGCTGTCCATGAGCCAGCAGTGTGTACTTGTGGCCAAGAAGGCCAGTGGTAAACTGGGGTGTATTAGGAAGAGCATTTCCAGCAGGTTGAGGGAGGTGTTCCTGCTCCTGTGCTCAGTTCTGGTGATGCCTCACCCGGAGTGCTGTGCAGTTCTGGGCTCTCCAGATCAAAAAAGATGAGGAACTACTGGAGAGGATACAGTGGAGGGCTACAACGATAATTAGAAACACCTCTCTGATGAGAAAATGCTGAGTGAGCTGGGACTCTTAACCTGTAAAAGACAGAGGGCAATCAATAAATTATCAATACATGCACGTATCTTAAGGGTAGAAAAGGATGGTGCCAGACTCCTTCCAGTGCACATGGGCACAAACTGAAGCACAGGAAGTGCCTTCTGAATATAAGAAGAAACTTCTTTACTATGAGGATGATAGAGCACTAAAGCTGCCAGAGACCTTGTCAAGTCTCCTTCTCTGGAAAAATTAAAAAACTGCCTGGACATGATCCCGTGCAACCTGCTCCTATGCTTGAACTAGATGATTCCCAGAGGTCCCTTCCAACCGCAATGCTTTTGCTATTCTATGATTCTGCAAATCTATTCAGAAGCTGAAATTGATCAAACACTGGCAGATTGTTGATTGTCACTAAAATAGCTCTAAAAGTTGTTTAACCACAGTAATTGTTGCAACAGGAGGTTAACTTTTCATCCCAATGCACTATGTATTGACAGCAATAGTGGTATGGAGAGACCTTTGTTTCTTTAAAAAACAGGATGTTGAAGATGAATACAAATTGAAACACTTGCTAATATATGCTATCAAGAGCAAAACAAGTAAAAGATGAACACAGATGCAAACTCCTCCAGTAGCAGGAGGATATGAGGATGTTATGGGAATGACCAGGAGAAATTCTCTGCTCGGGAGCATTGGCATGAAGCTGTGACTTTCACAGGATGACAGAAAGGAGCTTTGCTCTGTAAGGATGTCATAGCATTAAGTGCTTACAGAAAGAAATGGTATTAGCAAATGTTAAAACACATCAGGACTTGCAGTAAGATTATAAAAGATGTCAAAACAAAACAGAAACAAAGAAATTACCTGCTTTGCAAAAGTTTGTGTCTTATTAGTGTCACTGGTACACTACCAGTGTAGTGCCCCCCAAAAGAAAATGTGTCACTGGTAATTTTGCATGGCTACAAGCACAGAGACTTTTAAAATAGAAATGGTAGCTTGAACAGATATAGTACAAAAAAAACATACAGAGAAATCAACCCTACAAGAGGAAGAGAGTAGTATATACAAATTTAGTCAATAAATCTAAAAAAGATCTAGTGCATTACAATGTGATTTATTTTGCATTCCATATTCAAAGCCAATAATTCCTACTTCCATTATATTTATAATAGATCTTTCTTATTCTATAGATTTCCTTTGCTCTGGAAGTTAATTAATCTCAAATTCTATTTCTTTTAGCTTCCCCATATTTACCTTTTGAGCGTAAGGATATTTTATATAATTTGACAAAGTTATGTCTTATCATAGTTACTGAATTGAGAGGTTATAAAGATCATTAAAACCAATGGGGTACCCTCAACGAAAATGCAATGATAAAGCCTGTGCCTTTTGGTATGCCTTCCTTGGGGGCACTAACACATTGAGTGATAATTTTACAACTGCATCTCATGTGTTGCTTGCAATATAAATGACGCTAAAATTCAGGCAATTAGTACAAACTCTTTACAGAGACAGAGATGCAAACAGCAAGCTGAAGTAGCGCAAAATCCATCAGTGCTGCTAGACAATTTTTTGCTGCCTTTCAGATTGGAGTTGGTTCTCACTTTCAACAGGCTGTGAAAACATTCCAATAATTTTTTTTTAAAATTGTAAATCCTTCATGATTACAGCACTGAAAGGTGCCATCTGAATCTTTGCATTCAATTCCCCCACAGTCACACATACTTTAGAAACAGAAGGCATATAAGAAGCCACCAAACATTCTTCTGGTTATCTCCTAGGAAATACCTGATCTCCTGCATACAAGGCTTCAAAATGGTGCATTGTGAATCAACTCTTCACTAGAGATACAAATAAATTTCTCTTAGTCCTCTTAGAACTTGGAGTTCTGCTCTACAAGACTATTGTATTATTTTTTCTTATGTCAGATGGAAACTGTAGGGAAAATAGTACTTGGTTATTTTTATTTTAAGGTTTCAATAATAATGGTAAGCATTGTAGAAAGTAATGGATCCTATATTATGGAGCTGTGGGAAGCTGTGTCCTTTAGTTTTTCCATTTTATAACAGTATCATGTGTCAAAAATACTGAGCCAAAAATACGTAAGGACAAGAATTTTGCAGCCTGATACCTAGCCTTGCCCTAGTGCAATATTGACCCAGCAAACAGACAAGCTTTAGGAAGAGCAACTGAATATGGTCCAGGACAGGATAGGACAATCCACAAGCCCAGAGCATAGCTTTTTTCTCTGAAAGATAGGAGATTTTAGCTTAGTTTGCTCCTATTTTAGCAGAAGTAGGAGAAAAGTTGCATGTCTAGTTAAGAATGAACCTTTGGGTTGCTGGTACGAAGACTGGCAAGTTTCTTTCTTTGAAGCTGTAGCTGAAAGGGAGGAAGTGATTGTCTCAGTAAGAAGGTCCATGTCTTCAAATCCTCTGCAGCAGAAGATGACTCCTTCCTGTACAGAGATTTGTATTCAAAACCCATAGAAAAGCAAGAGTCTCCAGATCCCCATCTCCTGCAATGAACATCTATGTACAGTGTGCTAGCATTTGTGGATGCCATGCTAAGACTCCAGATCCATGTTAAAGTTTTCCAAGTGTTAATGCCAGTTTAAAAAACATCTCTGCTTACTTCCAGCTAGTCATTCTTTTAACTTTACTTGTCCATCTTGCATTTGTCTTCAGCTATATTTATGTCACTCTCTGTATGAAAGAGTAAGTGGTTAAATGAACAGGAAATTCTTAGATGAGTTTTGCTTCTAACAAAATTACCATGAACAGGAGCCATAGGCACATTATTCTTCCTCTGTAACAGAGTGAATGAATGTGAGAAGATGGGGCTGGCATTGTGAAGCTGAGCCTGATTCCTGCATGAAGGACAAAAACTATCAGTAACAGTAATCATACTGAGAAAGAGAATTTTTGCCTCTCTACTCACTTTTGCAGCAGTGACATTTTGTAGTGAACATATAAAGAAGCCTGGAATATCTTTTGTTGTACAAAACCAAAAATATTCAATATGAAGAACTTGTGTCTGCATGCATTTCCATGCAAACTGAAATATCTACTGTATCCCATTGTCTTGATATGATGTGAATCGTGGCTGTGGGACATTCACGTGGCTTTGCATCTAAGTGCATGTTACCATGTAAGGTCTTATTCTATATCATTACATTAATTTACACAGGAGAAAAGAATGCTGTTCAAACTAAATAAGAAAATTTTCTTTTTAATTTGTATAGAACTATAAATAAGATAAATAGTTACATCTCTTCTGTGGTATCTTTTTGATGCAGGATCCATGCATTTTTAATGAATATGACTAAAACAAAAGCAAGCGTGCTGTTGCACTTCTTATGAGTCATGATTTAAACAGTTATAACTTCTAACTTACTTTGGGACTTGAAATCTAAACACTGGATTTAGCAATCCAAGTTCTGTCATCCAGTCTTTTAAATTCTTACTATCTGGAGCAAGGAAAGATTTTTTTTTTCTTGTTTTTAAGTTTATTTCCTTTACAGATTATTTGCTTTACAGACTAATTTTTGTAAAGTTCCAGTTATTTCATAATTTTAGATTTCAATTTCTAACTGCTGGTATAAATAAGATAATTATAGTAGAATTATTATACCTGACTGTAATAAAAAAGATGTAGCATGATACCCCCATATGATGAATATTTTGGTTTCAACTTTTAGTTCTCAGTAAAGAAAAGGTCCTGCATTATGTCTGTTGCTCTGAAAGCCAGTCTGCAGTATTTCATGTACATGTCAAATTATGCTGCATGGATGAACTCTGGGGATAAGAGACACAGAAGAGCTTTTTTACAGATTCTGTTTTGCAATCCCTAATGTAAAACATTTGATCTCCTCTCCTATTGTTTGTGCTCATCTTTAAAACTATTTGAATCTGTATTTGCATATCCTTTTCTTGGAAAAATTACTTGCAACAGGTAAGTAAATATTTTATCATTTGTGGGTAGAATAATGCTTTCACATGCATTATATGGGCATTAGTAAGTTTAACAATATTCCATACTAGTAAAGACTTGAATTGGGCCTTGCAAAACTGGATTATGTTCTATGCAAGCTTTATGTTTACACTTTCAGTCAGCTTAATTAATTTCCTTCTGTGGTGACATCTTTATCCCTTATTCATGCTGTATTTTACATCTGTTTTATTGTTACAGAAAAAAGGAGGAATTAGACAGACTGTAGTTGTTTGCCCATGTTCTTAACAGTGTGGGGTCTTGGTTATATCAGAGTAATGTATCATTGTGGGAATAAATGCTAAACTAGTCCAACAGTGAGGTGAAAATCAAAGCTTATAAAGTTACAATTATAAAAGCCTTCTGAAATGAAGACAGAAAAAATATTAAAAATGACCTTCCATGCCACCGTTGAAATGTCAGGTCTTGATATCTTAGTTTGCAAAGATACCAAAGACCAGAATGCCTTGCCACAAGACTCTGCTTAGTGAAATCCATGGCAGACTTCTGGCATGGGATCCAGGTTGGATCTATTTGTGAAAAGCAGGAACATGTGATTCTGCAGCCTGAGCTGTAACCACACTTCGCAGTGTCTGGGCAGCAGACTGTTGTGAAGATCCTGACCATCTGTGGGGAAAAAAAAATAACTCTGTGTCCAGAAACGTTCCCCTGTGTAAGTTGTAGGATGAGCTGCATCCTCAAAGTATCCACTTCCATTCTCATAAAAGGGTGAGGGAGCTCTTCTAAGAAGCAGTCAACACCTGCCCACTGCCCAGCTGTGTGGGCTTGGAGCAGACTTTGTGTAACCAGATTTCCATGTGTTCAGTGACCACTGCCCAAAAGATTTTTTGGTTGCTATTTTTTTTAATGGGACATTCAAAAATCTACAGAGAGAAATATTGCAGTCATTCAGGAAGTGTGGAAATAAAAATTTGGAACGGGCTATAATATTCTGGCTTGACTCTAAGAAAATATGCATATAAAGGGAATGATTCTTGAAGATATATTTACATTAAAAGAGTTTAACTTAGGTAAACCATAAACTTAAAATAAAGCAAAGAAAGATTAGAATGGCAGCTGAGGATAACTCAATTAAAACTGTATATAAAAATATTATTCTTGACAGTCTTGTTATTTGATACTATTTTCTTCCCTGGAGTTTTCTCTTCCAAGGAAACCCTCCAAAAATCAGAAAAAAAAAATAGTAAGATGAAGTAACAGCAGCCAACAATATCCTCAGCAAAAATCTGTTAGATATTGGGAAAAATATTCTATATTTATGATTATACTATTTGTCTTCTGTTGTTTGCAATCACTCATTCCTCATGGTAGAGACAGACAAGCAGCTGATGGTTTTGCCTTTGACATTATGCTATTACTAATGTTCACACAACATTTTCTAATATACATGGCCTTTTTTTAATATGAAATTGCAAACTCTGAATATTATCCCTCCATCTAGCTTGTGTGGAGTAAAGCTACTCACTCTGAAGGATAGACTCTACCTAGAGTTTAACCACACAAATTTGAATGGGGAAATGGCCACTCTGAGGCCAGGATGAAATACAGATTGCACAGAATTATCAAATGCCTTTCCTCATTTTTATTCATAAGCTTCTACAAAAGCAGTACCAGAAATTTAAAGGTTTCATGAAAGAGCTTGACATCTGCCCCTGCTGGCAGTGGAATAAGTGCAACAGAAAAAAGTATCAGAATCTCCATTCAAAAGTCTGCATGTGTGAAAGGTAAATTTGAGTTCTTTTGAGAGGAAGAATAATTATATCCTTTTCTATTTGTAAAAATGAGAATTTTAGTCTGATAAAGAGAAATTAGATCTTATTTTTTAAAATATGTATGTTGGGAATGGTTATCTGAAAAAAATGCCTACTTATGACAAAGGCTTCTATTTCTAAAGGCTAAAGGAAACAAACTCTGACTCTGAAAGGAGCAGGAAAATAGGGCATATATACTCAGATGAGCTTTATTTCAAACAAAACCAAGAACTATTGACCAAAGCAAACTGTTAATATGAAAGTCCTAGAGTTGCTTTAAGAATGATCTAAGATGTTTCCAGAAGAGACTCAGTATGTGCACTATTATTAGAGTTGCCATTACCACAAAGAGAAATGCATAAACCAAGAGAATATTTGTCAAGTCAGTGCAGGACAAGGTGACCCCATAGCAGGCAGATGTTAAGAAGTCGTAGGTCAACAAACAATCCCAACTGAGAATGGGCAATTAAAACAGTAATACTAAAAGTTATATTTGTTTAGTAAAGAACAAAATGTGTCTCTCAAAATACACAGGACCAACTTCCACAAAAGTTTTACTTTCTCAAGAAGTGCATAATTTAGGTCCTTTAAAAATAAACCTCTGAGTTATCAATTTAAAATAAAAAAGATAAATATATTGCCAGATGATTTTGTGTTTGTGATAATTCCCCATTCTCACTCTTCTGAGACATAGCACATTCTGAAAGCAAAACTTGTGTGATAAAAAGAATCCTTCTCTGATAGAATTGAAGCAGATAAAGTGAATTGTGTATACTCATAAGGAGTATGAAAAAGGAATTCAGAAGAAATTTTAAGGAAAGAATCTGTCACTATACCAGCATGATTCACTTTGTGGTTGCTATTCTATCTAAATTTTTAGTTAATTAAAAAAATGTGTGATTAGAACATAATCTGTAGGAATGAAAATACCAATATCTATTTGCTTTTTCTACCAACAAAACTTCCAGCACTTGTCTGGCTGGTAAAGTTAACATCTGGAGAACCCAAGATATTTGTAAGCTGTCTTCAATGTTAATATGAATAAAAATGGGGCATGATTATCATAAATATTTATTGCTACAATACAAAGCATAAAATGAACAAATAAGCTCTGGTTAGTGCTGGCAACTTTGAACTACTATTCATAGCAAATAAATTTGTTAATTTACCTAGTCTGTTCATATCCAGGCAAAAATACCTTAAGAAACCCTGCTTGGTTTCTGCTTCTGAAGCTTGAAGGAAACGAACAAGGAGCAATTGTGGCTTTTATTAATAGTTGAACCTATGAGAAATACAACTCTAGGTGACAGAATGCATTTAGATGTTCCAAAAAAAACAATATAGTCAAATTAATAAGTTGAAATTACATGGGAAAAGAGTCAGGTGAATAAATACAGACCGTATTTAAACTAAGATAAATACTCCATTCATGAGGCTATCATAGAGAAAAGAAAAAAATAAATAAATAAAAGAGAGACAATGTTAGTTTCAATAGCTATGAGTCCTGATCTGCAAAGGCTTTCTGATTCTGAAGTCAAGGCAAGTGCTTGTTTATAGGCAATGCAATTAAGCCATGATTTGCTCCAGGGCAACTGCCTGACTGTATGGGAAGAATCCATGCCCCACTGATGGATTTTAAAGAATTGAAAGACACTGATAAATATTCTTCAGGAGAACAAAGACCATTGCTGGTCATAGCCTAACAAAATTTGGTAAGGACTGCGTATAAAAAGAGCTCCTACCTCCTATTGCACTTGATGCAAGTGGAACCAGAAACTTCCTTTGTCAAGGATGCTCATGGCTTGAATGAGCGTGTGTTTCATTGGATAAAAAAATCACTTTATGGCCTGGGCCAGAGAATCAATGGAGTTACATCCAGCTGGCAGCCAGTCATCAGTGGTGTTCCCTAAGGATCAGTACTGGGTCCAGTTCTGTTTAATGTATTTATCAGTGATTTGGATGAGGGGATTGAGAGCACCCTCAGTCACTTTGCAAATGATGCCAAGTCTGCTGGAGAGGATCTGGACAGGCTGGATCAATGGGCTGAGGACAATGGCATTAGGTTCAACAAGATTAAGTGTTTCTGCATGAGGTTTACAAAAGTTCCATGCAGTGCTACAGGCTTGAGAAAAGTGCCTGGGAAGCTGCCCAGTGAATAAGGATTTGGGGGTTCTGGTTGACAGCAGCTGAATGTGATCCAGCTGTGGCCAGGGGGCAAAGAAGGCCAATGGCATCCTGCCGTGTATCTGCAATAGTGTGGGCTTCATGATATCAGAAGTCTTTTCAAACCTAATTGATTCTGTGATTGTGTGGCCAGCAGGAAGTAATGGCCTCAAGTTGCAGCAGGGGAGGTTTAGATTGGATATTAGGAAAAAGTCTTTCACTGACAGGGTTGTTGAGCATTGTAACAGGCTGCCCAGGGAAGTAGTTGAGTCTCCGTCTCTGGAGATAATCTGCATAGATGTGACACTTAGGGACATTGTTTAATGGTGGACTTGGCAGTGTTGGGTTAATAGCTGTAGTCATTACAACTGATATTAGAGGCCTTTTCCAACCTAAATGCATCTGTGATTCTGTATGATGGTTGTTGCTGCTATCCAGCACCTCTGCACAAGACAAACAGGCCATGACCTCAAGGGGTGTGAACTTTTGTAGTTGCTTTGGAAACAGCAGCAAAAGGGACTGTTCCCCTTAGATATTCATTTTCCACTAGTGCAGGTATAATTTACGTGCATGTTTAAACAAATATACCTGAGGGCAATAGTAAGTGTGTAGCAAGAAGACAACAAAATAGTAATGTCCTTATTGCAAAAGATAAAAGTAACACATCACCCAGTTGCTTAATGAGCCCTAGTATTGCTTGCTAGACTGCTCTGGTTACATTTAGCAACTCCTAAGTGATTATGAATAGACCAGTTCAAAAATAAAGCAAGAAAAATGTGTTCTTAGATTTCTTAATTATTGTAGGATTATTGCAAAAAATTAATAGAAAGAAATTCTTAAACAGTTCAAAAATCAAAGTGCAATTACGAAATATGGTACTTTTCCATAGGTCAGAGTAAATGTTGTTTTCTGCATGAAAGCCTTTAGAAGGGTGGAAATGCATCATTACATAATTTCTGCCCCATAGGGATAGCACATGAGAGAAAAATTGCCATGTAACTTCAAAAGTCAGAAAGGAAAATTTAAAATACCATAACCTTCTGGTGTTAATTGTGGGATTGCTCATAATACAATGTTCTGGGGATGCCACTTAAAGTTGTTTTTCAACTGACTCATTGGAGAAAGCTTATTCATTCATCAGAGAATAATTCATCATGAAAATTGTTCATAGTGAGCAGACTCATGCTGAAGCTATGGCATGCCCTGAGGGAATTTTCAGTGGTTTCCTTCCCCAGGGCAGAGGCTGTAATGGTGGTCCTGACAGCTCTGTAAAGTGTGGATGATCTCTTTATGGTCATGAAAAGGAAAACACCTGAATTTCCAGTTGATGGGGAAATGTGAATTGTTGGACTTCAGTTATATAGCTCCAAAGGGCTCCTGTTTCTTCTTCCATGTGCAAATGAGAAAAGAAGGAGAGTTGGTGGATGAAGCACATTATACTTGTCCTGGAAAGGAAAGAAATGTAACCCAGCACAGGGTTTCTGCAGACTAAGTGAAAAATTATGAACTTCACTATGAATTTATGAATCAAAATGTGCATTTCTTGGCCCATTATTTTACTGAACCTGTAAAATCATGTACTTCCCCTTTCCAGGATTACATGCAAAATAGAGCTGATTCAAAATCTAGATTACTATTTCTTTTTGTGAAGGAATTTGGATAAAAATTAGGCAAATTAACTGGATGTTCCCATGGGACAGAAACTGATATATTTATTGGCAGCTGGAGATATTTAGGGAACCAAGAGAATTTCAAAACTAAGTTTTCATTTGTATATACATATGGTTATTTGTGTAACTAAAAGTCTAAATATCTTGCTAGCAATTAATTTGCTGGAACACAGAAAGGATGTGCTGTACATGTACTGACCATGAGTGGTTTTGAAGTCTTCTGCTGGATTGCAGAACTTCAAAATTGTATAGGTCTTGTACCAATATTAGAAAAATTGCCTTGAAATGCTGTTCTCCACGCTCTCATCTCTCTTCCTCAAATCAGTAACAGATTTTCAGTTTTTTATGTCTAGAAAGTAAATGTTGTGAAATCTTCCCACATTTACAATCTGACACCATTTAAGACTGGAATCCCTAAAAAGAATTCTGCTTCTGCTAAATGGAAATTTTTATAATTGACTCAATGGCTGAGCTAAGTGATTTGCTCTATACTCACCATCTTCCTCATAACCAAGGTAATAAACCCACAAAAATGAATGAAATATAATAATTGCACATTTATTTAGAAAGGTATATAGTCCAGAATCGTAAATTATTCTAATTTTTGTCATTAAGGAAACCATTTTCCTTGTTTTCCATCAGACTTAACTCAAGAATATAAAACACTGGCCAGGCTTTGGTACAACAAAGAATTTAGTACAGCAAAAAGCGAGTAGCATTTAAATTGAAAACTGTGGATTTGAGAGAAACATTTAGAATTTAGCATACTGCATCAGCTTTTAAGTCTTGAGTAACTTTATTTTAGCATTTATTTATATTAAGATTCTTAACTATTTCTTCTCTCATTGGCTCTGAAAATGAAAGCTCAGTGCTGACAGACCATTAAAGTACTGTGACAGAGATGCAGGAAGCTTAAATGATGCATAAGGACAGGGAGTGGAAAGATATTTTTCATAATTTACTGTTGTAAATCACATTAGTCCAAATTTTTAAAACAAAATATACAAATATTTGACAGTGCTGAAAAACTACCTTAATTAAAAGAAAGCTATTCCTTGGGTAAGCTGCAATTGTTATGTTTTTCTTCAAAATCTTGAACTGCTCTCTTAGTAACATTTTTGTTGCTGTGCCACTAGGCTGTAAAAGAGAAAGACATAGTTTTATATAGAAAGGTTCTTGCTCAACTTTTGAGACAATAAAAAAGGAGGTCATATGTGATACTTCTATTACTGTTGCCTTGTTTATGTCAAGAATCAATTTTTTTCTGAAATTTCATATGAACTCACTGATTAAAAACATCAATCTCATGCAATTTAGCTTGCATTCAAGTGATGGTAATAAAATCCAGTCTTCTGCTTTCTCTAGGATTGTTCAGCTCTAACCTGAACTGAGAAAAACATTTAAATACTTTTTTCTTACAAGGTCTATATATTTCAGAGAACCCTAAAGTATACATTTCCTCAGTTCTTTTGATCTTCATTGCACAGATGGAAACAAACCTGGATATGTATGTAGGAACACGTGCAAGCTGTGCTGCTGGAGAAGGTTTTGTGTGCCTTGGAGTCTTCAAGGACCCTTTGTCCTGTTCTCAGGGAAACAGCTGTAATACAGCACTCTAACTCTACTCAAATTCACCAGTCTGTTTTTCTACTTCAGCAGGGGAGCAAGGGAAAATACTGCATACTGATCACTAAAGCAATGACATCTTTCTTTCCAGAATAAGGGGACAATGTGGATATATACAGGATGGTTTATTAACTGTTCCAACAGCAAAAATACCTTCACTGTGGTGAAAGTTTCAACACTCTAAACCAAAAAATCAAATACATCAGACACTAAAATGCCAGCTTGTTAATTTTACAAGAAAATGGCTCTCTTTTTCTTTAATAAAAATCAATGCATGCCTGCTGTTCTTTTGCCTATATATAAAAAATTTATAAGCCACAGTAAGAGTTTTGATGACAATCATGGTTAGATTTAGGCAGTTCTTCAATATAATTTTCTAGCTTGCATACCCAGGACAAGACAGATACTCTTAAACAATATCTGGGTGACTGCCACTTCCAGAGGAAATATACTGTTATCTGTGATCTTGAGACATCATCCCATGAATTATTACTTATTTTATCAGAAGCTGTTCCCTCATCCTTGGATATAATATAAATAAAAACTTTAATCAGGCCAATGGAACAATCAGAGACTGCTGTTTCTGAAGATGACAGTATTCTCCTGTAACACCTCCATGACCTCCCTCCCTTTGCTATGCTGTCCTGGTACAAGAATAATGCTCACACTCTGGTCAAGTGCCACACTCAGCTTCTGAAAAGTAAGAAGAAACCTCGTCCCAGCAGCAAAGTAAAAATACCAAGTGACATGGAACTAGAGAGAGACATGATTTTGTTTAAAAAAGTGATATTTCTGACACTTTTTACACTGCGTGCCTGCTCTACTCTTTTAGGTAGCATTCACATTTGCCAAAACCCCCAACTTATACGTAGAGGGCAATGGAGCAGAAAAACGAGGTAACCTAAAACCCTGTGGAAGTAATCCCTTCCTTGGCCCAAACTGATAATGCTGGAGTCATCTTGGGTTTTCACTGTGGACTGATGAGACCTCTGTAAGATGATAGAAAATGCTGCATAGCATCACAAATTTGGTGTAACAGTATTTAAACTGAGGGGCTGGGGGGAAACTTGACTCCTCAGAACAAAACTGCTGCAGAGATGTAGTTCTCATTAGAGTGAGTCTGGTGGCAGAGCTTAAGGAAGAAGTGGAAAGGAGTCTTAGGGAGAGGAAAAAAAAAAAAAAATAGGTGGGTGGAGTTACTCCCTTCCAACCCTGAGAGAATCTCAGCAGGAGCCAAAGGAGCCCCACTCCTCTTGCCATGTGGCAGAAGGAGGAGATCTACTAGATAGGAGGCAATGTAAATGGGTCCCTATTAGGGGAAGTAAACTAATCCCCTCCCAACACTCATCACCTTCCCAGGTGCCCTTACAGAATAGGTACAAGGCCCTGGGTCCAGAAGGTCAGACAGATGACACCAGAGAAAAAAAATCTGTGTGGAGAGTCTGCCATTTGCACGTACTCTGTCAGATGGATCACAGCCCCGTGTATTAAGAGGAAAAGAAGGGCACTTGTAGTAGGTGAGTCCCTTCTGAGGGGAAATAAGGACCCTGTATGTCAACTGGACACTTCCTACAGGGAAGTCTCCTGCCTCCCTGGGGCCCTGGCATGGGATCCTGAATTGGTTCACGACACTTTCTGAACCAATTGAGCCTTCTGATTATTAACACAGATGCTGATACAGAGAATACCTTAAAACAAAGGGATGCAGAAAGGATGGACACACTTAAAGAAAGAAATCATGAAGGGACAGGAGCAGGCTGTCCCTACAGGGCAAAAGATGAGACAGTGGGGAGTTCAAACACAAGGAAAACCACTTCTCCTTCACCTTTGCTGTAGGCAGCTACAGCTGCCACAGATCTGGCACCTTCTCATTACACTGAAGTCCAAAGTGGGAAGTGGAAAGGCAGAGGAGGGTTTTTTAAAATGTTTTTTGGGATAGGATATCACATAATCAAGTCCTGAAATACAGATGGGAATTTCCAATCTAGGAGCGGTGAAAAGCCCTATGGATCCTCTACAGGCCTGATTGGCCCCCTTCCTGGTTTTGATACTGTGCTGCAAGGTTTTTGGGAGCTATTCTACACAGCAATAACAACAATAAAACCAGAATCCAAAATTCAGGAACTATGGAGTCTCTTGTATAACAACAAGGACAAAGTGAACTTGGGTGACACTCTAGGTGTTGACAGTCACACGGGGGTATTTTTTTTTTTTTTAATTTGGGTTAAAAAATATGTAAACCAGAAAACAAATATAATACATTACAGTCATTTTTCTGTTCTAAAGTGTCCCTCACTCATGGGACCTTGAATGGCTCAGGGAAAAAGATTCAGAGGTAAACTAATCAACTAAGAAATAATTTTATTCCGGTTGAGACTTCTGGAAAACTAGATTTTCCCTGTAAAACAGTGATCTTGGGAGTGGTACAAATTCTTGTTACCCAGCTGCTTTCAGCAAACAGAAATGAATCCTCCCTTGAAGCACTCAGAAGAACACTGGGCTTTTCCCTGGCCAGGCTGCTGTTGCAGCTTCCAGTTTTTGGAAAACTTTAGAATAGATTCAATTTTCTGAAATTCTCTGGAGTGCTTTCACTTTCATGATAGGAAATGGTCTGTGTGAGCACAGTCTTAAAAACTGTCTGCATTTGGGAAATAGTCTTGCTACTGTGCAAATAAAATTGATGCATTAAGATATAAGGCCTAATTTGGCGTTATTTTGTGAGGAGCTTTGCTTTTGCATGGCTCATCTTACATCGGTTTTCCTGGAATGAATGACTTATCAGAACTTTTTACTTTCAACCGCAAACCAAAATCCATTTGCTGTGTTTCCATGTGTTCCCATTTGTATTTAATTTGCAATTTCTGATGAAATTTTGGGAGGCCCTGGTCTGCAGAAATCAGGACGCGTGTCACTGTGCCATAACACTGAAGGGTCATCAGCCCTGGTAAGGTTTATCAAAATCAAAATATCTTCTTTCTGCCCACTTCCCAAAACTACAGCCCCTCAGGAATAAGGATAAAGAAAAGGACTTGGAAATGTTGATGAATGAGAGACTGGACATGACCCAGGAATGAGCACTCACAGCCCAGAAAGTCCAAATGTGTCCTGGCTGCATCCAAAGCAGTGTGGGCAGCAGGATGAGGGAGGGGATCCTGCCCCTCTGCTCTGCTGAGATCCCACATGCAGGGCTGCATCTCATAATAAAGACATTGACCTCTTGGAGCGAATCCAGAGGATGGGCACCAAGATGATTAGAAGGATGGAGAACCCCTCCTATGAGGAAAGGATTGTTCAGCCTAAAGAAGAGAAGGCTTTGGGGTGACCTAACAGAGCCTTTTCAGTATCTGAAGGGAAAATAGAAGAAAGATGAAGAGAGACTTTTTACAAGTGCCTGTAGTGACAGGACAAGAGTGAAAAGCCTTAAAATGAGAGTAGGTTTAGATCAGATACTGGGGAGAACTTCTTTTCCATGAGGGTGAAGAGACACCAGAACAGGTGAGAACCAGAGAAATTATGGGTGCCTTAGATCTGGGAGTGTTCAAGGTCAGTCTGGATAGGGTTTTGAGCAACCTGGTCCAGGGGAAGGTGTCCCTGCCCATGGCTGGCGGCTGGAATTAAGTGAGCTTGAATGACTTTTCCAACCAAAGTCATTCTATGATTTGATTCTATGATTGTATGATGAGGTAACCAACAGAAACAGCTTCAACTGAAGTTATAGATAGAGATTTAAAAGTGAATTAGATGTTACATGCAAAATATCTGGGTTTTTTTCTGTTTTGTTCAATGAAAGAGCGTGAATGGGCCTCAAAATGGAGGAAAAAGCAGTTAATTTCTACTTAAAGCTGCTATATATTGCAGAAGAGGGATGAAAAGGTTTCATATAGAGAAGAATGTGGTCTTCCTAATAAAACTCCAATACAAGACACACATCCTTTGAAGTCACTGATGTTGCATCCACTTGCCTTGTGACTGTGCTTCCAGAGATTCACTTTTACAGCTAAATCAAATGTTTGGTAAATGTGTCCAGACTGTAAACATATTGTGTTAACAAAGACAACAGAAATTTATATTAAAGCAACTCAGTCACGAGCTGTGACTAAAACCAGATAGTCTAAAGCCAACCGTTTTCCAATTTTTAGTGTCTGGACAATGTTTGCAGATTTCAACAGCTGGCCTTCGTTGTTTTGAAATTTTTACTTATACCATAGTAAATTGGATAAAATATTATAATCACATTTTTCTTAGAGTTTTCTCATGGGATGCCTTCAGCTCCTTCTATAAATGAACAGTGTTTTTCAAGTCTCGTTCCTGTAGACAATTCCATGTGTTTAGTGATGCATTCGTGTCTTGGAAGAGAAGTGTGTTATAACCACAATTGTACCCTAAAGTACATCCTGGGTAAAGCAGCAGCAGATTTCTTCTGCTTGCAGCTGCACAACCCAGTGAAATTTAGGCTCCCTCCTTGAAGCCCAGCTCCTCCCAGCATTTGCCAGAGAACTGGACATCCTCAAATAGGACAAAAGAAAGTCAAGGGAAGGCAGTCTACCTGTAGAGATGTGGGCATGTCTGACCCTTTTCAGAAAGCCTTCAAGGCACCTACGGGGTCTCACTGTGTGCTAAAAATTACCAGTGAAGCAAAATACAGGTGTGCCAAATACTTCTCATAGCAGATAATATTATGAAAAATTTTGGATTTGCAAAGATTTATAAATATGCATCAGGTCCCTAAACATAAAGTCATAGGAAACCAAAATACAGTAGCTTCTTTTTAAGACAGCTGTAAAGCAGAAGGCCACATTCAGAGGTTGTAAATATCAGGCAAACCAGCTTAAGGTCGAAGTTGTCACGAGACCTCACAGAAATGCAGACTCTCTCTGGGGAGAAGCAGAGATCCTGGACTGCCCCACAGACCCTGGCCAAGGGGCTCCATAAGGGCTGAATTGAGGATGGGGAGCAGCAAAGCAGCACAGGGACTGTCACTGCAGCCTCAACTGCATCCTATGTTTTTTTCTTGCTTGTTACTCTTTTGCTAAGTCCGTATGCTAAGACCTGTCTAAGCCTCTGCTGGATCACCAGGACATGAATTTCACCTTTGCTGGATATTAAAAAGCCTGTCTATTGTCATGGGTCTGTGTTTTGTGGGACATGGTGAAGCTGCAGACACACACAGTGGAGACTTGCCTCGGGAGACTGGCATCATGGTGAGCACAGGGAAGACAATTACCATCTTCAGATGTTCCCCAGGCTGCCAAAGATGTGTTTTCCTCACACAGTGATCACACAGTACTTTATTCCTCTGCTGAAATATTCCCAGATATATTATCATCCCTAATGTCCCCTTTTTGACCTCAAGGTCTTCTAATTATGTCTGACTTTTGTGGAAGTAAAAGACTGTAATACCTGCATTTACAATGATCCTAACCAGATCTTGAGGAACAGAATTGACAGTTTGTTTGCCTTGCCTGCATGCAAATTGTTGGGCAAACAGGGTTATGTCATCAGTAGCAAACCTCATCTCTAGTAACATGGAAAAAAGAAAATTCTTGCATCAATCAGGTATCCCAACTGCCCTAGGAAAAGGTACATGGAGTCTTGCATTTCCTGAAAACCAAAATTAAATAATGTGCTGTGAAGCCAGAGTTTGTAAGCAACCTTGCAAGACATCTGAGACAGGTCTGTCAGTCCTCTTCCTCAGTCCTGACAACATCTTTGGATGGAGGGCCTTGCTACGGGAGGCAGAGCTGTAGTCTGTGAGCCTTGATCTTCATCTTCAGGATTTACATATCAATAGCTCATGAGAGTGAAGAGACCCCTTTTAATAATAACAAAAACCCAAGGAGTGGAGAAAATCAGAAAATAGTTAGTGAAAACAGCTGCTTGTTACTTGTTGTGTGGGCAGGAGTTGCATTCAGGTTACTTGTTATGTGGTCAGGGAGGAGGTGGAAGATGCTTATTCTTCCTATGGGGCTGCTCTAAGGAGTACTTTCAGAGCTTCTGACTCAGAAATCTTCATTCACTGCAAATCTTATTAAGTGAAGCATTGGTGCCTTTCTGCTGGGAAAGGCTGGACATCATTCTGTGAACTCTAGAAATAGCTCTGATGTTTTCATGTCTATTTCTTTCCAAGAGCAGCCTGCCTGTCCATGATGTGTGGTGCTACAGAACTTTTCACAGTATTACAAAGTGCGCACTTGCCACTGGCCAGCTGAGGAATCCACCCAGCTGTACAGGGTTAGAGAACTTCTGAAGATTTCCCATTAGGGTCTCAATTTCTCCCTTCACCCCTCCCCTGTGAGACCCTTGTTCATCCCCACATTTTGAGCAGCTATGCCCTGCTCCAGCACTTCAAAGAGGAGAGCAAGCAGGATTGCCACTGGCTGCAGTGGAAAGGGAAGGGCATGTAGCCCCCTTCCAGCCTTTCTGTGTCTGCACTGCTGGGACAGGGCCAAGAAAGCAGCAAAGACATCACAGCTGGTAATGTTGTTATCAGCAGGTGTTGGGCACAATATTCTGCTGATACTTTTGGTACAAGACACTATTGAAGTAGAAGAATGTTGCCCACCTCTACTTAGTCTTGAACAAGTGACAGATGCCAGGGATGGAGGAAGAAACAGGTGACTGTCAACAGTGCTGTTAATGCTTTGTCTGAACTGGGAACCGTTTTCCTTTAGAGTAACACTGCACACACATACCTCTTGAAAAGAGTATGAGAAAATAGCCTAAACAGTGTAATTCACTTAATAATATTTAATTAAGATAGACAATACAGTTGATTTATAAATTACTGATCTGATTTTGAGCTCAGCCATATCACCCCAGAACCCAGATCACAAAAGCAAAAAAGTTTGAGCTCCCATCCTCTGAGTATAGCCTTCTTTAGAGGCACTAGTCCCTGTGGAAATAATACAGTTTTTCTTTTTTTTTTTCATTTGACAGTTTTACAGCCATCATAAACAACATGAAATGACCTTTCTTTGAAACATTTGGGTTCTTGTCCTCTACTGCCTCAGGTCAGACTGAAGATAGGATGGAGTTCAGCACAGCTGAAGAAAACACTCATGTGAACATGCTCACAGCTTAAAAGCAATCAGGATTTTGTTTGTTTGTTGGGAATTCTTTAAAACTGCATTTTCCAGCAAAACGTATGTCCCTCCAGTCCAAACCCTTTGCTCAAAGCAGGGTCCATTCAAGAAAGTTGCTTTGATATTTTTTCTTATGTATGGTAAATAATTTTGTTTTGATCATCTCATACATACATACATACATACATATATATATATATATATATATATATATATATATATAAAGGTACTTAAGGGGGAAAAAAATCTAGCCAGAATAGATTCACATAACAGTGAAGTAGAAAGACAGTCAATATCCAGCTTTCCTACATTATTTTCCTTCAAGCAAAAGTAAACAGAACGTGGCATTTTGCCTTGTACAGTGCTGTTACAGAAAGACCTCTTTTCTTTGGACTGAAGACTTAAATATCCAATAAAAACAGTGTTCACTGGTCAGCACGGTGCTGATTGTGTTGAATAAAAAGTGATACTAGGCCATGCACTGCATATATGTGGCATGTTAAAAGGCTGACTTCAGTCAGATATGCTCAGAACCAAAGATTGTGGATTTCTACAATCTCTCTGGGCAATACAGCATTCTACAGCAACCCTTAAGTGGTGACTTCACACAATCTTTGTAACCTGAGGCAGCCCAGATATACTGAAGAACATGCCAAAAGGGGGGACTAGAAAGGCAATGAAGTCTTAAGTTTGATTTTAGGTTCTGTGGTGTAACCTAGGACCAGAAGTTTCAGGTTATCAAGGTGCTAGATTTCAATAAATCTGCTGAAAGCTGCTATACTTGTATTCTAGTTCAACATATCCTGAAAATACTGAAATTCTGCCATCAACTCCATTAGGAACAGAAAGTGTCACTATTAGAGCCTCTTTGTCTCTCTAATGCCACTAGGAATATTGGGAGGGGTCATTTCTATAAAATCCATTGAAGATTTCCTTAAAGTGGAGAAAGGGATTTTTTGGATATCTTTGGGATTTTAATTTGTCCTAACTGTAATGCAGGGGGAATCCAAAATGTCAGCTTGCAGTGCTTCAAATCTATCCTTGAAATCCAAGCTTCTGAGGCCATACTTGCAATTCTCTTTATTAGGACAACTCTGCATTATAAAATAGTATTCATTCTTTGCTAATGGCATATCTCTTCATATTCTTGAACTTCCTTCATTTATATCAGAGATGTTCCAAAAGTACTGAACTAATACAAAATAAAAGGTGTCCCAATGCTATTCATTTTCACATTATCTATTTTAGTATTTACTCTAACACTATAATACCAACATAGCACAAGTTATAATAAAAAAGTTTTAAGAGCAGTTGAAATTTTTAGAATTTTGTCAACAACATTTGTCTGCACAAATAGCAGGAAAGAGGTTGTAACTGTGAAACTTTTCTTTTCTTCCATCATATAGACTTTACCATCTGTATCGCTGGTTTTGTAAAAATTTTCATAGCATATTTATCTTCAGGAAGGCAAGAAATGTGTTTCTGACATAATCATAATATAGCAAGAGAGCAGGGGCACATCAATATAGCACCTTGTAAATGCAAAATTCATTTCCCATGCTCAGAACATAGGAACAAAGCCAAAAGGAAAATAAATCTGCAGAAGTTAAAATTTTTCTTCCAATAAGTATTTTAGAAGGATGGGTTTGGCAGAACCCAAGTCCCCAAAGAGAAGGACAACCTGAATTTCTCTCACTTGGTCCCAAATCTGCCTTCAGCCCACAGAAGGGAGAACCTGACCCTACCTGACACAGTGCCCTTGAACTCCACTGGGACTTCAGGTCTGAAGGATCACCTCTGGGGGAATTTGTATCCTTGCTGTCAAGCAGAAGATGCTCATACCAAAGGGCAATCAATCAGGCATAAAACACACAGGGGAAAATTATGAAGGTGAGGTGACAGGTGAGGAAAACTTTGGGATCCAGGCCACTGGTAAAAAGCCCAGAGGAAAAAGCTATACATAGTTAAGAGAGAGAAAGAACACTGTTCTTGTGAGTGAGATCAGTGAACAAACTGTGTACCATCTGCAATGCAGAGATACAAATAACTCACAGAAAAATATCCTGGCCTAAGGAATAAGCTTCTGAACAGATTCTGGAAACACAGTTTTACCACTTGCAAACACGAATTTGCAAGGGTGAAATAGTGATCTTCTGTTTAGTACAAAGGGGAATAACAGCTAGGGGAGGGGGCAGTGCTGGTGCTGTCTGTGGTCTGGCTGGCTACAGGAGCACTGCTGCACAATGTTGGACAGACAGCCACATCTGCCCCCTCAGCAGGAGGAAAGCCATGGCCATGTGGAACCCTGCAGCAGTGGCAAAATGAAAAGCTTCAGGCTGGATCTCTGAAACATTACAGAAAAGGCGTTGTGTACTACAGCTCAGGACTAAATAAAAAGTCACACAGGCAAAGGAAGAAAATGTTCTGCTGAAGCAAATGTTAAAACACAGAAATACATTTCACCTGGCAGCTTGTCACATTTCACTGAAATAAGTGAGTGGGCAAATGAGTTCACAGCACAAGCTGAAAGGGTGCTACCTTGATATCTGACTTGATGGCAATAGTAGAGGCTGGATGAGGTTGCAGATCCTTGCAGAGAGACTGTAGGCACACTTATTCCTCACCCTTTCATCTTAGAGAGAAAAAGAAAAGCAAATATTCAGGAAACTGAGTGACAGATAAAAGAGATGGAAGATAAAGCCTTGAGGTAGCAGATCAACCTCTGAACAAGCATTGAACAGCTGCACATATGCTTTACACAGAGCCAAATCTAGAGTGAAGAAGAAAATTAGGGGAAATAGCCCATATTTTTAAGTGGAAGTTTGTTGGACTGCAAATACCATTTGAGGATAATGTGTAACAGATGGTAACTTAATAGGAAGGGAGACAGAAAGCAATTTACGGT
The DNA here is from genome assembly GCF_965231275.1 of Zosterops lateralis. Taxonomy (NCBI): domain Eukaryota; kingdom Metazoa; phylum Chordata; class Aves; order Passeriformes; family Zosteropidae; genus Zosterops; species Zosterops lateralis. Next base: position 123,241,901 of record NC_139762.1, read on the forward strand.
ATATAAACTGTTCTGTGAAATAGCAGGGTAAAAGAAAGTGCTGAAGGAATTAGGGGTAACTAGCAAATGATACAGAAAATGAAGGAGCTGTGGCCTGCTTCAGATAAATGAGAACCTGCATCTGTTGGCTATGTTCTGGGAAAAAGATAAAGAGACATAAAACATCCACTTAAAATAACAAGAAAGGGGCAAAATAGGCAGAGAACATTAGCATAAGTGCAAAGTCAATGTACAGGAGACCAGTAAAACTGAAGGAGTGTTTGTAGGAGTGCTCCACTATCCTGTATCTAAACTCCAGCAAAGAGAAGATCAGAAGAACTATATATGACACACCTAGGAGTTAAAGAAAAGGAATGAAATCACCTGTTACTTTTAAATAGCCAGTGTAGAGGAGGTAATAAGAAAAGGATAGTACTGTACTTTGTTCTGTAGCCCCCCTTCATCTGCCCCTTGATACTACTCTAATCTTTTAACTGTTGGGCACATGCAGAACATGAAGTCATGACATTACTATGCTGCTTGGAGCATTAGGCCATATTTGACTCTTGATAGGATCATCAGACCAGGACCTCCATTAACCCTACCTGTAGATCCCATGTCTTGAGGGAAAGGGAGAAAGACCTCAAATCATGGTCTCTCATTTTCCAGCAAGGTGCTCTTAGCACACAGAGATAAGCTGGGCTTAGGCAGGGACTCTTGCTATTAGGGCTTCTCCATCAAGTATGAATACTTGAATTCATATTTACTATTTACCTGGACCAGGGAGAACAACCATTTGTTAAGGCATTAAGTTAGGAGTGAGCATTAGCAGGTGAACATTTGAATATTAAAAACCCCAGGAACATTTCTGGGGTAGCCTAGCTGAAGAATTGAGCTCTAATAAGTGAAAGTGTAAGTAGGAGTTTTGAGACGGAGTGAGCAGCACTGTAATGCTAATGCAGGACCACTGCAAAGGAAACTCAAGTACCACTAAATTAGAGTGACAGGGTCCAACCATGACAATCCCTGTCCCCAGATTCCATAACTGAACAACATCTAGGCTCTATATGCAATGCATGAGGAGAATATGTTGGGACACAAAGCTGGGAGTAGTCACCCATACCCCAGAGTGCTGTGCTGTCCTTCAGAAGGACCTCAACAGATTGGAGAGATGGCCAGAGATGAACCATCTGAAATTCATCAAAGGTAAATGCATGATCCTGCACCTGGGGAGGAAAAACCCCAGGAACCAGTATAGGATGGGAGCTGACCTGCTGTAAAAACTCTCTAGAGAAGGACCTGGGAGTCCTGGTGGACAATAAGCTGTCCATGGACCAGCAGTCCTTGGGGCCAAAAAGGACAATGGTATCCTGTGAAGCATTAGGAAAAGCATTGCCAGCATGTCAAAGGAGGTGATCCTGCCCTTTACTTACCCCTAGTGAGGCTGCATTTGGAGTGCTGTGTCCAGTTCTGGGCTCCTCAGGACAAGAGAGACATGGAGTTTCTGGGGCAGGTCCAGCAGAGGGCTGCAAAGATGAATAGGGGACTGGAGCATCTTTCTTGTGAGGGCAAGAGAGCTGTCCCTGCTCAGTCTTGAGAGAGACGACTGCGGACAAGAGACAACAGGCAGAAAATGTCCTGAGGCACAGGAAATTCCACCTGAAAATGGGGGAAAGCTTTTTTACTGTGAAGATGACTGGGCACTGGAACAGATTGCCCAGAAAGGTTCTAGTCCCCCTCACTGGAGGTATCCAAGAACTGACTGAACACAATCCTGTGCTGTGTGCTCTAGGGTGACACTTCTTGCCCAGGGAGGCTGGACCTGTGTGGTCCTTGTGACCTGACCCATCCTGTGATTCTGTGAATTATGTAGTATCTATAGAACCCAGCCTGTGGAGACAATATACAGTGTAGCTGATAGACTATACCAAGAGAAGTACACTTTTTAAGTATTACATCTTGGTGTGTATCTTGCCCAGGCTGAGATAGCAGCAGCTTGAATCCAGAGCTTACATCTCTGATTCCTCTCTGAAGTATGATTTGTTTCAGGCCACAGAGGAAGGAGAAAAAGAAACTCACTTTTTAATTCAGAGTCTTGAGATTAATATTATTATATTAATTTTGATGAGATAGCCTGCCTCACCTTCCTTTCTGCAAGACAGCATTTCACAAGTATGGAGAAGAATGGATACTATGAAAAAGTAAATGGATAAACCACAAAATTCTTATGGGAAAGAGGCCAGTTTTATTTAACATTTAAAAATGGAAATACATATCTGAGAGGCTATTTGCTGGCAAAGTGAAACATTACAATTAAAATTACTTTAAAAACAGCACGAATCATGAAGTTGTAGTCAAGCTGAAAGCATGAAAAATGAAAAAAAAAATCTCATAAAATTAATTCCTTATGTCTGTAGTTAAGAATATCTTCATGCATCTGTTGTATTCTTTTCAGCAGATATTTAGCTGAATGTAGAAGGAAACTAGTAAGCCCCAGCATGTGCTAATGTGCAACTCATATATTTTAATGGGTCTGTATTCACTTCACTGCATCTACAAAACTCCTGCTAGTAGCAAGTAATATTATGTTAATGAGGTAGTTCAAACACATTAAAGCCCATACAGGCCTGTAACAACAAAGCCTTGAGAATTACACAGTTAAGATTAATGATGTCCTATGGATTCTCTTAAAATCTAAAACTAGCTTGTCCCTGTTAAAGCACTAAATACTATTACTACAGCAGTTTGACTTACAGTGACAGACTAAAAATAACCGAAAAGTGGTTTGTATTGAAAGATCTAATTCTCAATACTGACTCATAACTATTTACATGGATACTGAAGACTTTTTACTAAGATTTTTTTTTCTCCTTTGATTCTGCAGTTGGCAACCAAACAGGTTAAGATGATCCCACTTTGTCACAGAATCAGAGAATATGCTGAGTTGGAAGGGACTTTCAAAGATCATCAAGCCCAACTCCTGGCCCTGCACAAAACATCCTGAACTCTGAACAACATGTGCCTGAGAGCATTATCCAAACACTTCTTGAATTCTGTCACACTTGGTGCTGTGACCACTTCCCTGGGGAGCCTGTTTGTAGTGGTTTGAAAGCAAAACCAGTGAGAGACTCCAAATCAGAAATACAATTTAATAGGAAGGAAAAAAAAAGAAGTAAAATAAAATATATTCTATAATACAAAAGACCACTGACAGAGTCAGAATACAACCTGAGCAGGATGGTGGAAGCAGTCCAGATGAGGTGCTCTTCCTGAAGCAGTGATCCTGTCGAAAGGTCTGGTAGCTCTGGTCCTCTGGGAATCCAGTAGGTAAGGGCTGCTTGTCCTGTTCCAAATCCCAGCTTATATCCAGGTGAGAATGCTTGGCTCCTCCCCCTGGGTGGAGCATCTCACAATGGGATGAGGAGTGTGAAGTGGGTCCTTGATGGCCCATTAAACAGAGATAACTCCTGGAGAGAGTTACCTGTGAGTCATGGGCAAGGCATTGATGGGCCATTAGCAGAAGAGCCCAAAGGCAAGGGGCCTGGGAAAACACTGCCCTACCTGGTTTCAACAGTTCACAAAGATGGTGATAGAATAAATACTTTGGGCACATCCTACACTGCAACCCAGGACACTGTTACAGTGTCCAACCACCCTCTGGGGGAAGAATCTTCTAATATCCAACCTAAACATACCCTGATACAGCTTCAGGCCATTCCCTCGGGTCCTGTCACGGCACCAGAGAGAAGAGAGCAGTGTCTGCCTCTCCTCCTCATGACCATCTTCAGTAGAATTGTTGTGAGCCATGGACGCACAGTTACCACTAATAAGCAAAGTGAGGAAGGGCCACTTCTCTGGGAGAGGGGACTCCACTTGTCTTTGCTTATTGTGCCATTGAGGATTAACTCCATTACATGTTTCTCTTATAGGTAATTTTTCCCATTTCTCTTTGATCACTATGTTATGTTTTGCTTCATTTTGTTTTACTCAGTTTCAGATAATGTTTTAGGCTTTTGGACATAAAATTCTTTTGCATAGAAGGAAGAGATCATGGTTGCCTTGCATGGTTTTCTTGAACAAATAATTAGTTGGTCTACTTTACCTTTCCGAATTGCAGTGTACTTGAGAAAAAAATGGCTGTGACACAAAAAGTGAATAATGAAGTATTCATATTAATCTTTTTTTATGTTTTGCAGAGGCAAATAAATCAATATCTTATAGACTTGCATAACAATCTGCAAATAAAACTGGCAGATAGTGAATGCAGAAAGACTTCCCATTCATTCCATAAGTGGTTTATGACAGTAATATTTTATTGATACTCTATGCATAAGATTCAGATACTCTAAAAAACAGCTGAGCCCAAATGTCCCATAAGTAATTTTCCTACTGAACACAGTGTCCTTGTCAGGCTTTCTGAAATACCAGATGACCAGGAAAATGGTAGAATAAAACTATGTGTAGAGTATAAATCAATCACATTCCTCCTCAATTGCATGGAAGAGTTAACATTTTAAATTTGTTAGCTATACCACTAAATCAGTCCTTTCCTATCACTTTCTCCAGCCTGAGTGTACCTTCTTCTGAGGTTTTCCAGAATTTGTCCTATTGCTTTGTCCCTGTATGATGGTTTTACTGCAAAAAAACCTCCGCATACCTAGTATTCTCTCTGCTTCTTCCCTTCCACTGAGCCTCATGATAACCAGTTCTAATTTATTGCCTTGGGCTGCTGACAATTACCACTTAAGAAATGATGTCCTGATGTACATATTTCAATGCAGAGCAGATTGCTGAAGCACTGGTGTGAGACTGCTGCTCTGAATTCCCTCATGTTCAAGCACACTCACTGCCCTGTGTGCTACGTGCAGACTTGCTGAGCGAGGCGGGCACAGGGTGGTGGAGGAGAGGGATGGCAGCACTGGCAGCAGGTGGGAAGAGCCACCGTTCTCTGTTCTCTGGCCCTGTTCCTGACTGTCCCACAGGGTGCAACTGCTGTCCCAGCCTTGCTGATTCAGCTGCACTGCAGCAGCAGCCTTCTCCTGGGTGAAGAGCAGGCACTCCACACACTGTCTCAGATGGCCACACAGAAATCAACAGTAAGAAACTGAGAATACTTCAGGAAATTACTTCCCCTCTCAGCATCCAAAGCATCACAGATGAAACTTTCTGAAGAGTATATCTGAGATCTCAGATACAAGCTATAGTGTTTGGCCTGTCCTATTCCTGCATTAAAAGGCTTTCACCACCTTAAATCATAACTTTAAGACACACGAGTCACACAAGAGTTGTATTGTATTTTTAGTGTGCAAAGTCTTCAATTTGAAGTTATGTAACCAGAAATAGACAGATTACACAAGTTATAAATTGTAGATTACATAGATTTTGATAGGCTTGGGAAAGATGGTTTAAAATTTTGCTGTGCTTACATTTATTTTTCACATGCTTTTGAGTTTTTAAAATTATTCTTTTTTAAAAAATCTAGTCTTCAAATAAATCTGTCATGACTGAACTCAGAAATCAAAAATCAAATAAATAAATTCGTAAATTTCTTTTGCTGTTCTTTGGCAATATTTTGAAGAAAATTCTGTGAAAGGATTGTCTAAGGACTTTTCCAATAGTTAACATGAAAGGAAATTACAAAGTTATGACACAAATGCAAAAACTATAAAACTGTAAACACTTTATTGCCTGTAGCATTGAACATAAAATTATATGATTCACCCTTTGAGAAGTCAGAAGCAAATTCTCTGTAAGTAAGAATTTAAGGCAGTCTGTGCATGAATTTACATAAGTATTTTAGGTTCAACTGATGCATTTTTAAGCAAATTGGCTTACAGCATTCAACAGTATTTGATAGCAAAAGCTGTATTCCTCTTGGCAGAAAATTAATTCAAAAAATGTACCACAGGTACTTAATTGACTCCAGATGCTAATTTAGTTCCTCTAAAAAAAGGCCCCTAAAACATGTTTTAAGTGGATATATGCAGAAACCAAAATTTTCACATTACAGAACCACTCCTACTGTCCTGGACTAATAATTAATGCAGCAATAGCAAAAGCAGGAGCCATTTGTTTTGGTAAGTTAAAAACAAAATGTTTTCCTTCAATTTCTGAGGTAGTTTTTTTTTAATTTGTCCATTGCTATAGTGCCCACAGTCATGACACACTTCTCTCTTCCTGGATTGACAGGTTTCAGTTATTTCCTGAAGAGCTGTGTACTGGTGAAGCCTGGCAGCCAGGCAATGGAGAGAACACCTGGGGCACCAGGACATGCAGCCTGCAGATTGCTCCCTGCTGCTGGGGTTGGTTGAGCTCTCAAGCAGTCATTTTCCATGACCTTGGGAACTTGCTCTCCAAGGGGCATGGAAGGTCTGCTATGGAGAAATTGGATGAATCTTGTACAAAAGCAGTGCAATGATTCTTGCTATCCTTATGTTAGTTCCGTAAGGAATTTCTCTCCTTCACTTTTAAGGGGAAAAATAGGGGATGAGTGTGCTCAGATGAGAGGTTCTCATGCTCTCCCAAGAATCTGAGCAAAAAAAAAGATCCATTCTTAAATGCATATAAATTAATGTGTGCTTCCTGGGGAGGAGATAGGGAGGGGAATAAATGATCCTGTGAAATACAGAACAGGACAGTTAGGATTATGAAGATGTGGTGGGTAGCTCACAACTGGACCACTGCAATAGATAACCAGAAGCTCTTTGGGAAAGACAGGCTGGGAAAATGGGACCTGGGGGATTGCTACAGATTGCACAAGTAATAAGGAAAGAAGGTGGAAAAACCTTTAATAACTTGAAGGATCCCCTCAGTTGAAAGCTCTGGTTATCATGGGGGACTCTAATCACTCCAACATCTGCTAGGAGAGCAACAAAGGAGGGCATAAATGATGATTATTTTGTGTAGCTGTGAGACAAGCTGACAGAGAAGGATGTTCTGCAGATCCTGTTACTCATAAACAATGAAAAACTCATTCTGCAACCAATGACCATCATTGGGAGCTCTGACTGCAGTGTCCATAAGCTGAATTTAAGCACCTAGGGAAATAAAGAAGACAAGCAGCAAAGACACCAGGGGGACAGTCTTGGCTACTTCAGGACCTTGGTAGGCAAGATCCCTTAAAGGCTGTCTGAAAGGGCAAAGGAAGCAAGAGAGAGATTGTCAAGGACAATCTCCTCAAGGTATAACAGTCTGATTAAATGAATAAGCAGACAGGTAGTTTTTGCAGGGGCCAACAAGGCTCAACAGATTACTCTTGACCTAAAAGCAGAAAGCAAGCTTATGGAAATGCAATATACAACCAAGGACAAATATGAAAAAATTATCTGGGCATGGATGTGAGGAACAAAGAACACAGAAAAGGCTCACATGATAGTGTCTGCTTTGCCCTAATCCTTACTGGCATAGTATGGTCTTCCTGGAGAAAGAAGTACTAGTAATCCACTTCAGAGGGCAATCAAATTGGTGACCACTTTGTTCAGCTGGATACACACAACTCCATGGGATTGGATGCTGAGGCATCTCAGAGATGACACAGCAAAGCTGTGATCTGTTAGGCTTAGAAAAGGTGTGATGACTTGGCAGGTTTCCAGTAACTGAAAAAATAAAGCAAACATGATTGCCATCTTTGAAAAATGCAAGGAAAATCTGGGAAAATGGTCAGCATCACCTCTATCCCTAGAAAGACTATGGATGACATTTGTGTGTCCTGAGACATAAAAATAAAAGCAAAAAGGGTAAACCAGAGGTCGAATCATGACTGAACACCCTGATTGACTTCTGTAATGGCTGATTCACTGCAAGAGAGGACAGGAATAGGTTTTGTGGTACTTCAAAAATGGCTGGGTTTTAAGCACAAGCACTCCTGCTAACAGCCAGTGTGAGGTATGATGGCCTAACTGGGTAGTTTATAAGACGTGTGGAAGACATGGCTGGACTTCTGGACTCAGACAGCCATGGCTGATGGCAGTTACAAGTGCCTGTCTTCATGTATCAGTATCTTCAGGAGCAGTCCTGTTGAACATCTTTATCATCTCCCCTGCACATTCCCCAGGTTTATAGATGCCACAGAACTGGGACGGATGAGAAAATTGTTGTTATTGATGTATTTGAAGAGAAAAGCTGTCATTCTCAGGGAGCTTGACAGAATCATCCTGAACTTTGTTAAAGATGAGCACAAAGTCCTGCACTGCTAACAAACAGCCTCAGATGCCTAGGAATGGTGCTGCAAGTCCTGATGGGCAACAAATTGAACTTGTTCCAGTGTACCCCTCTGGCATCAATGGCTACTTGCACATGTGCTTCTTCTGAATCAAAATAGTTGTGTTTTCTTGCTGATTTTCATATAATTTTGAAATTTTGGGATATTTTGACTGTGGAAGGTAGTTGTTCTTACTTTTTAAAATTAAATAGATATTGGACTTTTATTGTGTGAAGTAGAAACATTTTTGTATATGTAGAGATAATGTGGGTCATAAAATTGCTTCAATCCCCACATTTTTAAAATATAGACAACATGTTATGCATCTCCAGCAAACCATGTGGTCATTATGACAAAAAGTCTCCCTATTGCACCTGACCCATGTTGTAAATAATTGGAGTTTCTAAGTCTTTTTTTTTTTTTTCCTGAAGTCAGATTTTTTTTGCTTCATGAAAAACTTACAAATTATTTTCCTGTGTAGATAGAAAAATCAATGTTACTGCTTCTCTCTGATATTTTAAAATCAAAAATCTTCCTCCTTATATAAGAAAATGGCATAGTAAATCAGTACTGTCCTGAAGCTGGATAAATTCTTGTTTATTAAGAGATTTTCAAAACTGTCTACTCCCTATCCAAAAAGCTGTAATACATGAAATTTAGCTTCCAACTTTGGCCTTGAGAATTGTTTGTCTTGGTTTTAAATTTGTGCAATCCCTACTTCTATTGAATTTGTATGAAGAAATTTCTGGGATTGAAGAGGTTTTTTTGTAAACCTTTTAAATATTCTATTTCAGCTGTCTGGGAAACATTCTTGATTTTTAAGTTCAGACAGCCTATTTTGTACTTGAGAAATCATTCTTTGCTACAATCAAAAGGTAGAAGAGTTGCAGCTTCCTTCACATTACTGAAAGCTTTTATGATTTAGATGAATTAATGGTCACTTATTCTACATCACAGAAAGTGGCCTTGTGAAACAGTCACATGTTCTTTCCTGCCTGATAAAATTTTCATTTTATTATGTTTGGCAAAGGATATTATATTTGTGTAGTGTGGGTTTAAAGTGTGCTTTTATAATTGTAATGCTGTTACCTTTTACCCTCTGTGGTGAACACTTATGAAAAAACCCACCTCAGCAGGAACTTTGACAGCTGATCAGTAAATAAATGTAGTTCCATGAGAACACTGGGAACAGGGCTTATTAACCACCATCCTGTTGGATGCAATAACACCGTTACCTTTGTATATTGCCATGTATAACCCCTATATCCATGGCAATTTATCACAAATTCAAAAATATTTTTATCGACTAGAAATCCATTGACGAAATATTCAGACTTCAAGTGTGATTCCACAGTCAGTTTGGGGACATACATGCAATTGATGGGATGAAGAGAATAACTGATGGCATTCTGTGTCTTGTTTTCACATGCTGAGATAGGATATTTGCCAGGAGTTCCTTGGCCACATGACAAGCTGACAACAATTTTCAATATCCTGCTAACAGCTCTTTTCCATCTGATGCCAACAGATGCCCTGGGTAATTTTCTAATAGCTGAAGATTCATCTTCAGTTTCAGGGAAAAATTCTTGCTATGAAAAGCCTAGGCATGTAAATCTTGTCAGGAAAGAAGGTGGGGGGAACAGAGAGAAATTGAGCAGCAGAGGCCAAAGTTAAGTAGCAGCTGTTGGATGGAGGAAACTCAATAATGGATCACTGCACCAGGAGTCAATGTGGAGATTGCTCAGATATCAACAGTGTCGATGGAGATAAAGTGTGCTGGCAGCATCACTGGAAGCATTCACTGTAGAATAGAGGGATTTCTTCACTGAAAGTGCGCCAAACATTGGAATGGACTGCCCAGGGTGGTGGTGGAGTCACTGTCCCTGGAGGTGTTTGAGGACAGACTGTGGCATTCAGTGCCATGGTCTAGTTGACAAGGTGGTGTTTGGTCAAAGGATAGACTCAAAGATCTCAGAGGTATTTTTCAACCTGACTGAATTTGTGACTGTGATTCTGTGAAAGGCTTTACATTGCTCACTGCATAAGGAAAACTCAGGGAAAGCTTACAGCCATACATGGAAATACATGCTTTCTTCACAAGTAGATACCTTTTCTTATCTAGAGGTAGAATGTTTCTTCTCTTTGTGGCACTGAAAATTTACAGTGATTTACTCATTATCTCTGTGAGTAACATGCTTTTTATATTTAGAGAGTGTTTTCCTTTCAATGAGATCTGAATTTTGTTGTCAGAAAAATTACCTTTAATAGTCATTAAATACTAAACTCAGCGGAATTAAGACCTTGAAGACCTTCCAGCTGATATTTTATCCATTTTCTATTACTAGCAAAGAGGAAAAACCAGCATAGTTTGAGAAATCATCCTCTTGCTTGATCAATAGCCTATGTATAAAACTTTCCAACAGACAGAAAATTTGTGAAGTATAATTCTTCAACGCTGTTAATCTCCCAAATTAAACTCCACCTATGCACAGATGTATCATCCTTTGGAGCACTATTTATCACAATAAAACTTAAATATAGGCTTGACTTACAACAGGCCCATAAATTGAATTGTCTGTTAGATACTTTATGTCCCATTGGTTATGAACCTGTTCACAATCTTGTCTGTAATTACTAAAATGTACTGCTTGAAATTGTTGCTGAATTTATTTACTTAAAATATTAGGTGCTTGATGAAGACATACCTTGGAGAAGAATTTAACTGCATCTTAACTTGAGAGAATCCATAATAAATAGTTTCCATTAATTTTAAACAAAATCAGAATGCCTTCTGCTCCCTAACATCTGATAAAATACCTGTGGATCACTATTATGAAAGACTGGAATTTCCACCAGTCATTTCAGGCAGTCTTGTATATTTTGTATTCTATCTCATATCTCCATTAGACATTTCTCTGAAAATAACATAAGGGTAAGAGGCTTTTAGAAACCTTAGGCAGAAATGAAATGTTCTGGCTGATATATCTGTACTGTCACTTTAGTTTGGGTTTGAGCTCACCCTTGAAACAGAACTCTCTAAATAATCCTCCTTCAGATTTTAACCCTGCAGCCACTCAACTGGAATCCCATATGGGGAGAAGCAAATGCATGATGGGTGCTGTCTGCAACCTCACTCCTGTCCATACAGGCATGGGAAGCAAGCAGCTCAGGGTATGGTGAATAGGAATCCACACTCGCACATCTTAAAAAAAATCCATATTAAGATAAACCCCTTGAGACCTGTTGTTGTCAATGTGCCTTATTGGGTAACGGTGATCCCATGCCCCTCATTGTGATGGTCTTCTTCTGAGTACTTGCTAGACTGCCTTTTGTTATGTGAAATGGTATAACGACAAATGTCAGCCCCCAAGTGTCCAGGAACACTGCATTGATATGAACATTTATTGTGATGTTGCTAATTTACAGATTAAAACATTACAGAACTTAAATTTGTGAGGAAAGTGTCATGTTCCATCATGAAGACAAACCCATACACTGTAATTTTTTTTAATTGAACATGTGGATCATGGCTTTTTGGCTTTCCAAAGAAACTTTGGAGAATACAGCCTAACCTGTAAAGCAAATTAAATGCCCCAAGATGCACAGCCCCAAGCTCCTCTGTTTTTTGAGTGAATCCCACAGGGTTCCTACCCAGCCATCTAAATATCTATATGTCAGAAATCCATTATGAGTCTGTCTGCGAGCCTCTGAAATTCAATGACATCTGGAAATTTGATTGCAGTGTGATCTAGTGGATGAAACTCAGAGCCAGGAGTTTCTGACTCCTCAATGCTTATCTGATTTTGCTGCAAACATATTGCCTATCATTAGGCAAGCTATTTAAATGCCATGCCCTGGTTTGTCATGCTGCACTAATGGGAACAATAAATACCACGGAACCCTGCTAATTAGAGCACCACACACTCCTGCTGCTGGTCAGGCTGGTGAAATATTGCTGTACTATGGCTAGAAGCAAATACATATTCTTCAACTATGCTACAGATATTTCCAATCAACATTAGATTTTCCATGTAAGATGAAAGAAAATAAGCTATTGTTTTCATAATCTTGTAATAAATATATTTCTTAGGATAATCAATGCAGATAGCATATACAGAAGTTAATATTAAGAGAAATCAATTATTTGTGTTATTTAATAACCAGAACAGTAAGGTTTCTCTGGGCCTGTACTTCTGGGTGTTTTGAAATTTAGCATGTGAATACATTCTGCAAAAGCAAATTGCATATAATTTTTTTATCCTGCATCTATTTTTATGCAAATACCACAATTAGTAGTAGGTCCACTGAACATGAAGACTTCTAATTGCTTCCATGTTGTCATGTGATTTAAAATGAAATCTTCTGCTTAGTAGTAAAGCATTTTTTCAAATTACAGCACAGACTGTTTAGTTGTTTTGGCAGCTTTAATATGGTTTACAAACAGGAATTCCTGGAAATAGGACTTATAAAGGTGTCATGTGGTCGATATTTGTGACCTAGCTGTAACTGTCAGGAAAGGCTTTGGTTAGGAGATATACCCCTCACTCTCTTCCTCAGTGTTAAGTTTTCAGCCTTTTTTCTCTAGCAAGGTAAGTGTCCTGTAGATCTAAGACTACTGCTGCTGCTGCTCACAGTAATGAGCTCACCTTTACCCTTTGTTATTTCATCCTCACATCAGGTGTTTTGCCTTTTTGTACTTAGTTTATTAGATTTGTAAGGCAGGAACCATCTCTTGCATTTTGTATTCTCTCAGTACAGTGAAGGCTGATATATTTTATAGGTCACATTTACCACTCAAATACCATTTATATGTTGCTTCTTACCATTCATATGTCATAAATTTCCATATTGGTTAAGTATGGCATCAATCAGAGCATACTAATATAGATTAAATCACAGTTAAGGAGAGGGTTGTTACATCCTAATGTTACAATTTCATGTTTGAATACAAAACCTCTCATGATTTTTGTATGCAGGAAAAGACAAAAACGTTTCTGTTTTGCAACCAGGACCCCCAGTGTGTATGAGCATGTATTGACAGCAGGGGACAAAGGCAGCTCTGTCCCATTGCTCCTGCTGGAAGGTTGCAGAGTGATACAGGATGGTATGTGTGGGATGCAGAGCCCAGGAACAGCTGTCAGGAACTGCACCATCCCTCAGCTTTATCAAGGGTGTTGTCAGGGGACCTCCAGATGATGAAGTTTATCTCCACAGATCTTTTTCAGAGTGGGAGATAGGGGGATATTAGGCCTTAAGTCTTACATGTCAGTTATGATTAATATATTTTTAAAAATAAGACAAAAATTACTTTTCTCTCCAAAGCAATAATCAAGATAATTTTGCAAAGAGCTCAGCTAGAAAGAAGATTGCAGGTTGAGGCTGGTTTGAAGCTGATACCAAGATGTCTTAGTTAAATATGTTCTATGGCTTTTGCTGGAAGTTCCATCCTCACCACAGCCTGATAACTAACATCTCCTCTTAAGCTACTCCCACCCCACTGAAGACCATAGACATGCCTCAAAGGTAAGGCACTCTGAAATCAGCATTCCTGTGAAATTCTAGGTCCAAATTTGTGAATTAAACCGTCTATAGTCCTGTTGAATTTTGGCATTTGAGCCTCTGCATGCAAAACTATCTAATTTTGAACAAATCCAATTAATTATTCAAGATAGTGTAGTATTATCATGCTAATACTTTAATATACATAATTTTATGACTTTGTGCTGATATAATTTCTCATATGCATCACTTTAGATAACTTTTTTGATTAATTGTAATATGGCTAATAGTCACTGTAGAATAAGGAAATGCAACTAATGAAAAAGTAGATGAAATTACTATGTAGAGTTATGTGAGCTGTATTTTGCAGCAATTTAACTTTCATACACTAATGTATTATTTATGTAAAGTATAAACATTCTTTAGTTTGCACTAAGTTTTTAAATCAGTCATTTGAATACAGAGGACTGAAATAATCTGTCATTAAAAGACATATGCATACCTAAAAAATAATTTACAGAGGCCTTATAGTATACCAAATTTCAGGTGGTGAAATTTTCAAAAACTCTTACCTCTGGCCAAGTTAGATTGTAATTGCAATGAAACCTGAGTTAAATTCACAGTACTACTACACAGAAATTGCATGCAGTAGATCCTAAATGTGCACTACAAGATACCAGCATATATTTTGTTCTTTTATAGCTAATAAGGAGATTTTTATGTTCTTCAGTCTGTAAGAATGCATCACTAACAAAACAATATATACAGACATTCGGCCACTCACTGTTTTCCCTGATACAATAAAACAAAGAGGTATGAATCAAAAAAGTGCTGCCAGGGAAGGATATCCACTGTCTACTTGGTGAAGTCAGAAAAATGGTTCCTGGCACAGGTTTGATCCAAACCACCAACAATCCCAAGCACAGCTTGGGGAAGAAAACCAGTCAATCCCTATAGGAAATTTGGCTACGACCATCCATTTTTAGATGATTCTACAATACCTACATAGCCCCTCCCAGTTGTCCTCCACTCAAGCAATGGCATGATAGCATACTAACATGGTAGTTATGGGGTCATATGGTTCATGGTGAAACACAGGGGAAAATGTTCTCATAAACAGAAATTTCAGAAAAAAATCCTATTCTGTTAACTCTGATTTTCTTGTAAGCACCTCTGATATTTTATTTAACACTTAATTTCTGGAAATAAGTGATCACATTACCACCTTCCATTTAAGAAGCATCTTCTTGATGTGCTTGAAAAGCACAGTTCTTTTTGAGTTTTATTTTTCTCTTTTATTTTATTTTTTAATCTTAATTTTTATTATACTAGAAGGGAAGGGCTGCAGAGAGCAGCTTCATACTGCAACCTGAAGTAATTCTAGCATCACTTATTTTGGGAGTCAGTGCCGCACTATGACGAATAATATCACTTCACATTGAAAATACTGCACTTTAACCCATGGAAGAGGTTTCCTGTCATGGGGACAAATTTGTGCTTTAGCTTCATATTTTACCAAGTCTCTCCAGCCTAAAACCACTGTAACTCCTCAGAAAAGCTTGTATTAGATGACAGACACAGAGAAAGGGGCTGAAATGAAACCAAAGACCTGTCTAGCCTTTGAAAGATCTTCCTTCACTTTAAAAGCAAGATCTCAATTTGTCATTTCTTCTGGGCTCTTAAAAAGAAACCTCACTTGAATTCTGGGGTTTTTTTACCTTAAGGGAATGGGGATTTTGTAGCAAAACTGCTAATGAGATTTTATGTTCTGACTGATAAACAACAGTGTACACCAATGGCCAGTGTACGAGCTCTTGGACTTTTACACCCACTGCCAGGAAATTATTGTCAAAACCCTCTTCTGAAGTATTGTATAGTAAAAGCTCAAAGGTGAAAAGTGAACTATCGTAAGAGCAAGATGTTTCTTATGGAGACATATGAACAAGCTTTAAATTGACATATTTCAAATGTTGATGCTTTATGATATGAGAAGTGTGTGAAAAATAAGATTACTGTTTTAATAATATCTTTTATTGGCTTTTCCTGAAATTATAATAGCAATAAAGATAGATGTTGGAAAGAATCAATTTTAGCCCTGTGTTTTATGCTGACCCTTCCTGACATCTCAGCTTCTGCAACATTGGAAACTGACATTATTACTTGTTCAGCGCTATCAAACTGAAAATTTCACCTTATTAAAATGCAGTTGCTATGGAAACACCATAGTTCTGTGATTTTTGCTTGCAGGCGGTATAGAAAAAATCTTAGTATCAATATACAAGTCAATGCATGTCATTTTAAAATACCTTCTTGGTTCTCTGATGCTTTTATATACCAGTTGGAAATGTAAGATGTAGCACTTTATCTTAATGTGCTGGAAGAGTGAAAGACATTTTTCAACAACAATCTTGGGTATATGCCATAGAGACATAATACCTAGATGGAGACACCTTCTAAAATTGCTTTCTTTTTTTTTTATTAAAGCCAAAACTTCTAAAGGCCCAGCTCCTGTCTCTTTTTTATTCATACTTATTTCATTTGAATATTTTCATTTTTATAAATTTTTCCTTGGGGTTTAAAGGCCTCTTTTCTTTCTTGAAAACCCTGAAAAACCTTTCGAATATATATCATGCTGTTATTCATTATGACAAGAAAATACAGAACCTGATAAGATTTGTACCTAGGATGTACAAGAAGCACTGAGTAGAGGAGAAAGAAAACTGCAACACTGTAGACTGACCTTTATCCACTGCACCATGTTAGCATTACCTTTTAAATTGGCCTTTTTTGACAGTTTAATTTTCTTATTCTACCTTCTGTTATTTAGGTCAGGAATTCAGCTTATCAAATTCTAGGCAGCGAAGGAGTTATTCATAACTCTGGCACAGATTTTCTGGATGTGTCGTACAGTCATGGAATATGAATTGGGTCAAAGCAAAGGTTTGGTGCGAATAAAGGTCTAATTCAGAATCTGGTCAAATATGGATGCCTAGGAGAAAAGATCTTTTCTGCTGCTGTCTTTTAGCCTCCAGCAATGAAGTTCAGGGTCCCCTATAAATTTTCTCTTCCATAGTTTTGTCTAATGCATGGTTTGGTCAGACAAGTTTTATGCCAACCAAAAATCCCCTACTGTGCTGCCAAAATTTTGCCAGGGGAGTGTGTGAAGAACCTCATCGGTTTTGAATTTGCCATCTGATTATCTCACTTGGTACTCTCTAGTTCCTGAATTACAGGAGTCAGTCAGAAATCATGAATTAGGTATGTGATCCACCTTCTCCACAAATTCATGACTTCATAAATCATTATTGCATCATTCTCAGGGTATTGGTTACAGGCCAGCCACTGCAAGCCCATTCTGCTGTGTCTCACCTTGAAACAGAAATAATGAGAACTCTCATTTTCAGAGAATACTCACCACTGCATACTAAAGAAACCACTGTATTAAAGTCAGAATAATAACTCAGATTATGGGAATGGATTGGTAGTAAACATGACTGAGTGAAAAGAGAAGCATCTCAGACCCTACTTCACCCATACTGGGAGTGACAGACCAGGGTGGGCTCTTCTGTATCAGCCACTTAATTTTCAGCTGCTTTGGCAAAGTACTGTCAAGTGAGAAAGGGAAGGGGGCTGGTCACAGTGATTCAATTGCTGTGCTTTGGAGCAGTATGGATCTCTGTGTTTGGATTGCTGAGGTACTAACCATTCTGCAAAGGGCAGCTTTGGCAAAAAAACAAAGCTTGTACTTGGGACTGGTGTGGCTGCACCTTGAACCCTGTGTTCGGTTTTGGGCCCCTCACTACAGGAGGGACATTGAGGTGCTGAGGCATGTCCAGAGAAGGACAATGGGAGTGGTGAAGGGTCTAGATACAAGCCTTACAAGGAGCTACTGAGGGACCTGGGGTTATTCATTCTGGAGAAAAGGCAGCTCAGGGATGACCGTGTCACTCTCTACAACTGCCTGAAAGGAGGCTGTAGCCAGGTGGGTGTTACTTCTCTGTTGTGGTTTGAAAGCAAAATGAGTGAGAGGCTCCAAGTCAGAGATACAATTTAATAAGAAGAAAAGTAAAAAGGTAAAAATAAAATAAAATATATGCAATAACACAAAAGACCACTGATAGAGTAAGAATACAACCTGAGCAGAATGGTGGAAGCAGTCCACATGAGGTGGTCTTCCTGAAGCAGTGATCCTGTAGAAAAAGGTCTGGTAGCTCTGGTCCTCTGGGAATCCAGTTGGTAAGGGCCCCTTGCACTGTTCCAAATCCCAGCTTGTATCCAGGTGAGAATGCTTGGCTCCTCCCCCTGGGCAGAGCATCTCACAGTGGGATGATGAGTTGTGAAGTGGGTCCTTGATGGCCCATTAAACAGAGATAACCCCTGGAGGGAGTTACCTGTGAGTCACGGGCAAGGTGCTGATGGGCCATTAGCAGAAGACAGCCCAACACTAGAGCACTGCCTCACTTGATTTCAACAATTCATGAAGATGGTGATAGAATAAATACTTTGTGTACATCCTACACTACAACCCAGGACATTCTCCCAGGAAACAAGTGGCAGGATGAGAGGAAATGGCCTCAAGTTGTGCAAGGTGAGGTTTCAATCAGATATTAGAAAATATTTCTCTGCTGAAAGGATGGTCACTCATGAGAATAGACTGCCCAGAGAAGTGGTGAAACCTCCTGGAAATGTTTGAAAAATGTGTGGATGTGACACTTAGGGGCATGGTTCAGTGGTGAACATGGCAGTACTATACTAACAGTTAGACTCCATCTTAAAAGACTTTTCCAACCTAAACAATTCTATGATTCTGTGACAGTATGTTTGTCCTGCAAACACATCCTGGAGCATTTATAGTCAAAATAGAGGGCACTGTGATTGTAAAGTTGAGATTTATAAAAATGGACTGAGAACCATATTGATAATTTTTGTGTCGAATAAGTGAAGTTTGGAGGTTATTGGTTTTTCCAGACATCACTGCCTCCTCCTCCTCTTATTAACTGAGATTTTTCTCCTCTATTCAGTTGAAACCAGGTGGTGACTGACTGTATTTCAGTCACCACAAGCACAACCCTGCCTGCATGATGATGAGGGCTGGGTGGCTGATTGATGCCCAGAACTGCAAGAGTCCAGTAGGGGAGACATTTCAGTACAGAAATTTGAATATGCAAATATTTAAATCTGAAGAGAGTATGTACTGAGAAACGACCAGGTAGCTAAGGCTAGGACTGAAAGGATTTAGTTGAGCAGATTTCTGACCCATGCAAAGAACCTTAAAATGAACAATCAAATGAAAATCCTTGTAGTAAAATTAAATTAATTGCCTTCATAAGAGTTCATTTCTTGCTTAAGCTCTCCTTCAGCTCTGCATAATTATGTAAGTACATATCAGTAAATTCACAATTTTCAAATGCCTTGAAAACACTCTTTCTAATATGATACTAATATTCATAATTCTATACTGATATGACACTACCAGAAATACTTTTTCCTCCTTGGTAAAGAGAAACTATCAGGAGACTTGTTCTCATTTAATTCCTGCATAGAACTCAAGGAATTTCAATAAAATGTGTTAGTTCTTGGAATTACTACATTTTCCTCCTTATTTAATCTTGAGGGGGAAAAAATAAAATAAAAAAATAAATAAATAAATAAATAATTTTAAAAAGGAGGCTACAGTATGTTATCTGAGGCTCACTAGCAGTCAGGAAGTGAAGCCACTGGGTGAACAGAACTATTATGCGCCCCAGGTCATTAACATGAAGAAATAAAGAATATATTTTTCATTTCCAAAAAGTCTGAGTCTGTTAGTTATTCAGTATAGTTGTAGGTTAAATGTTAACATGTTTGGTATAAGTGGCAGGGTCCAGATGCTTGGTAAGAGCAGTGGTGAAGACTAAAAACATAGAAAAGTCAGGCTGTTGCTTCTGCACAGGAGTTTTGGCAAAGCAATGTAGGAAGTGGAAGGTGGTTACATTCTCCACATTTTACAATGCATCTTTCCAGCATTTCTGTATTGTAGTACACCCCTGAATTATGTTTTTGTTCATGCGAAGTTTTTAGGAGAGCAGAAGAAAGACAGAATTCTGTTTGATGGTTTCAGAGTACTACAGGTCTGAAGGGTCCAGCCCTCTGTTAAATCCAATCCCATGTCACAGTGGTGGGTAGCAGTTCATGTAGATCTGTGTGTTTAAAACCTTCCTGTAACATCCACACATTTATTCTTGGGTTGTTTGCACCAGCTTGCTTTTGTGCCATCATCTTGCACAGCCAGCTGTGATCTATTTTGAGTATTATTTTTTGACATGCACAGATTAGGTACTCAATAGCACCTGGGTAATCTAAGAGCACACGGACTACTGAATTGTACTCCCACGTCAATAATTTACAAATTCCTATTCAGATTTCTTCACCATCTTACAGTGTAAGAAGAAAATACAGAGAAAAATAACTTAAATAAAATTCTACTTGAACGAGTTGCTCTACAAGCTACTCTCTGGAGAGTGAAGGGAAAGGAGAAAAGAAAGTCCATTATTTGAACAGCAGGCAAGTACATAATGTGATAGAAATGATGATAGTTTTAGGGAGATATTAAGGCAGTATCTTTGTGCTGCTACATGATAGGGCTCTAAGTGCTAAATTAAATGACACAAATTAAAAATACTTAGTCATTATCATAACTCCAGAAAAATTCTTCTAGACTTCAGAAACAGAAATACTTCAGGGATAAAAACACCAGCAAAAAACTGGGGAAAAAAAGTTTGATATACAATGCAAGCTGACTTGATTAAATACTCAAAATTAAAAGTAAGTTTCAACATTTTATTGTAAAAAATATTTTGCTCTTAGGTAATGCTAGCTATTTTCTATGGTGCAGTAATGAACCAAACTCAGAAGCACTCATACTGTTGAATTATTTCAGTTTGCTGACGGTGTTCCAAACTCTGCCATGATTGCATTCTTGTAATTTTTACAAGGTATGTTATACCAGATATGAGCAGCACAATATTTGGAAATGTTTTTTTCATATGTTTAATTTATTATGCACCAAGGACTTTGTGTCATGAGGATTTCCATTCTGGTTAAGTAGGCTGCTGTAATAGCAATTTGACATCCTTTTGCTGTCACTCATAACAGCAACTCAGATAGTGTTCCTATCTTAGAGCTGCTGTCTTTGATAAAAAGAATGAAAAAGATTACTTATTCTCCTGAAACACCCCAGGGTATTTGGCCAGGTGTATATCAAATGAACTGCATATGGCTGATATACTGAACCTTAAATTTCCTTCCTTAAATTTTCTTAAAAGTTGATTTCTGATAAATTCTTAATCTTCCAATACTTGTGACCCTTTCAGTGCTGTAAAAATGTTCCCCTTAAATATAGTACTTAACAAACATCTCTGAATTTCTAGAAGCATTAAAGGATCCTAGTTTTTGGAGTATGAGTATCAGTGGTAACTTCTGAGCACTGAAGAAAAAAATTCAAACGAAAATTGACACTGACATCCTGTAATAATACAAAATAAACTACCTGTAGTAAGCTGTTTTGTTAATATTCCTGGCTTGCCATTGCAATCAAAATTCTGTTGTCCCACTTGTGAAAACTGGTAATTTCAACTTCCTTGCTCTACCATAGTAGGTATAGATTCTAACCTGCTTATTTGAGCTCTGACTGAGGTAACTGTAGCAACATTACAAAGAAATATCATTTTCTATGATCAGATAGCCATTATTTTCGGTAATCAAAGAATAACACAGCAAGATCACTTGTGAAATAACAGCTACCTTCATACTCCCTGGCTTGACCTAATTTGCTGCAAAACTGAAAATAGAAATTGCATCATCACTAAGTCTTGGCAATTTTGGATACTGTAAAGCAGAAAGCACAGTTTACTCTAAAAACAAACAGTGATGACCACATTTACAATGTTAAAAGAGAAATTCATCAGCTGTCCTGCCCAGGTAAACTTAGATAAAACTTCGCGAGTATCAATTTTTTCTTAGTAGTCACAGTCCCCTTAGTCCAGTCTGACAATCATTTCTAACAAGTTGCTAAATTGTTTTGTGATTTTATCTTTACAAAACTAATGCCTTTGAAATGGGCTTTTGAGTCTGTAGTAAGAAAAATTACACCAGCCTGGCAGGTTATAGAATGCAATAGAGACAATGAAATATTCAAGTTGAAATAATGCTAAAATATCACATTCTCAAATTTAAAAGTTTAGATATCTTAGAATGACTTTTAAATTTCACAGCAAACTTCTGCCCATTGTTACTTCTGCCTGTATGCTATGTGCACGTGTTACAAGGGAACACTGAAAAAAATCTACATTCAATGTACAAAAAACCCAAGACAATATATCTGGAGCTCAGAGCAAGGTTTGTCTCCCTCTAAGAGTCTGGTTGGTCAGCTAGATTCTTTCTTGTGCTCCACTGAGTTGATGAGGGTATTGGGATGCACCTGTGACACTGTACAACTCTCCAGGACATCCATATGGCAGATGTGGCAAAAGATTTAGGCATACTTGTGTCCTGCAGGGTAGAGGACTATGGGCCAAATTTGATATCTGACATTTCTTTCAGGTCTTAACAGAGGCATCAAATGTCCTTTGGTGTGAACAAGCTCCAGGGTGTCTAAGACATCCATATGGGATTGGCAGGTATGGTACTTTTGAGGGACCTCTGTGCTTCTACACCAGAGACAGGATACCCAGCAGCACCTAAAATATCCCTGACCATGCAGGTTGGTCACAGATCATACTGTCATAGTTTTTTTTGTAGCAATTTAAAGGAAGACATGTAATTTATAATTAATAATTAACATGGATAGTTTAGGCATATTTTTCACAGAGAAAACCTATGAGGAAACTTGGCTTTATTTGAATCTATCCATTATTTTAAGTTATTAGCACTTTTTATTGTTACAGTTTTTATACTCTATAGATTGACTGCACTTAATTCTCTAAACATTATTAATATTTGATGTTCCAGTTCTGCTGTTGTTGGGGAAAGATGGCACAGGGCAGGAATGTATATATCTTAGGTTAGAGTCTTGTGTTCTGTCCCTGGCACCTCTCACTGCTTTTCCTGATAATAGTGTCATATTTAGGTGAAGGAGGGTTTATAAATTCTGTAATTGGATAGTGAATAATTGCTCTAATTGGTTGTTTGTTGGGTTTAAGAGTAAAGTATTTGCTCTATTCTTGCAACTCCCACAGTCAGTTGCAGTGTACCCACTGTGAGGGCAGGTGCAGGTTTAGCTCAGCAATGAAGACGTCAGTCACCTCTCCAGATCACTGTCTCTCTCCATCTGGAAGGCTGCCTTGAGATGACCACCCTGTGGCACCCTCTGCAATCTGCTGGTGCCTTATGCCATGGTAAGAGCTGCAGGAAATCAGCTACATTTCAAGAAAACATTTGAGTCACACATAGAAAGGCAGCTGAAAATGAGCAGCAATGTTTAATGTTCCAAGATGCAGCAGGATTGATAGTCCTTAAGTCACAATTTCAGTAGGAGGAAATTAATCCACTTGCTAAACACAGCCAACAAACTGAAACAGATCTGCCCCCAAGCCTCTTTGCTTTACTTAATGGCTTAATATAAAAAGTAAAACTCAAAAAATTAGCAATAGGAACATTGACATCTTACATTTGTGAGGTTATCTGGGCATTTTAGGAATTTTTGAAGCTTTTGTTCTTTGCTGACATCTCTGTGGGTCATAAGAAGCAAGTTAAGGGTATGTCTAATTCAATTACGTCTTTTGTCCAAATAATCACTGAGGCCTGTGAGCTTTGTAGTGGTAAAGTACTGGCACCATTGTGGAGAAAGATATCCTACTTTTGAGCTGCAGAAGGAATGATACTTTCTTCTAGAATTGATTTCTTAATGTTGTTTATATTACTAAGTCGCATTTGGTAGGAGAGGATTTGGTTGGGCCTTGGCTAGGAACAGTTAGTCAGTCCATGACTACCACTGCAGAGGCTCAATTAAGTGCTTATGAAGTTTGATGCAAAAAGGAGAGATTACAAGACTCACCATGGGTTTTATGAGGAGAATAACCCAGTATGATGTATGGCACATTGGATTTTCTTCCCTAATTAGTGTGGTAAGGTGGAAAATATATTGAATTGCAGCATTCACTGGCTTAATCAGACTTCAAGATTAATTGCTATGCAATCAATGTGCCAGTGAGCAGAGGTGCAAGATATCAAGGGCTGATTCTCAAGGGGGATTCAATGTTTAGGTCTTCCCATTTATACTAACAGCTGCTAACTCACAAGGTCATAGGACACATAACTGAACAGTTTAAAGGACACAACAATAATTGTGACAAAAGAGGAGCTACCTGAGTAATGCAAACTGTCAGCTGCTGTCTTAAAAGGATAACATATCAGCCATTGAAGACTGCTGCTTGAAATGTCAGTAGCTAGATGTCTGCTTCCTTCCAGGTGTACTGCCACAGAATGCATCTTCCTCAAACAAAATGCAACTTATTAGAAAAACAGGACTGTAATGCTCAGAAAGACAAGAAATTGTTAAACACTTACTAAAAAGGTATATATATTTAAAGCTATTCTAGAAAATGCTGGTCATGCAGAACAGCTTAACTGTTTTCAGTGTGAGACTGCCAAACAAGAAAATTTCGCAGACAGAGAACTGAAATGCATGACAGTTTATAAGGAGAGAAGCCAAAATTATCATCATGGGAATAGCTGTAAAACACACAAATCTCAAAATTTTTACATGAAAGCACAAATAACAATCTATGACAGAGAACAGAGCTTCCCAGGGACAGAACTTTCCAGATGCAGATGAGAACAGGAGTAATTAAAATGTAATTTTGAACTCAAATAAGTATTCTAGACGAGACAATTTAGGGTTGTTTTGAGTTTTTTTGTTTTCTCCAGTTTCTAATGATGGGAAATTTTATGGACTGGAATTATTGGAATTAAAAAAATGCTTAGAGGAATCTTAATAAAATTTAACAATGACCAATTAAATTACATATTTAGACAACTTCAAAGAATCCTAAAAAACAATATGTTGGGCAGACTATTGGGATATGGAAGACTGGGCAGAGCTTTGTCTTGTTTTGCCAGAGCTTGGGATTGAGCAGCAGATATGGAAAAACATTTCCTTCATAAAACAAAGGATGGAAGACAGTTTTCATGTTATCAGGTCTTGTTTACATAGCCTGGACAGATGAAATTGCTAGCCCTTTCCTTTGAGGAAATAAGCCTTGAGAAAAATAGTGTCTGGTAGCTTCTGTTGTTTTAATTCCCTCTTTACATTACCAGCTACAGACCTGCAGAAAAAAAAAATCTTATTAGTAGGACAACAAACACAGGCTTGCTATTGATTGCATTGTGGATGACTTGGATTTTAAAAGCTTGTCATATTACACCTTTTCCATTTTTTTTAAGATATCAGTTACTACTCCCACACTGTAAGGAAATGGAGTTACACTTTTTAGTGTATTTCATTTTCTCCTGTTGCCCTGTAACAATACAAACCAGGTCTTTCTTTGCCCTTGTGAACCTGAAAACTTTATATATCCTGGGGATTCATTGTCAGACAGCGTGAGCAGGAAAACAGAGGGAGAAAGGGTTATAATAGACCTTCTATTCCTTTCTCTCACCAACCCACTCAATCAGTTTAGAAATGCTAGAAAGAGTTCATTTCAACCTCAGCTCAACATACCCATTTTCACTACAGCCTCAGACCAGAGACTATTATAACAATCCTTTTCTCTCTATTTATAACACCACAATTTCAGACATCATCCCTGGCCTCTGAAGTGACAGGTCTAGTGGCATAGTGCAATGGAGTCGATTCAAATGTGGCTGGGAGTTTTTGTCTGAAAATACTTTCCAAATTAAATCAACATTATTCTGACAGGTCGAGCCTAGTAATAAAGAATAGCTAATCTTCTCAGTAGTGGTGGTAAACTGGGAGCACAAATGTGAAAAATTGGACTCTTAGAGTCAAAAAAATTTCCCAATTACAATTTTTAGCACCTGTTAGATGAATTGTGCTAAAACTAATGTGGCAGTAAGGATTCAAGCTCTTATTAGATACAATGAACTTTATCTATGCAGTTCAGAAAAGAATGTGCAAGTCTTGTCTTAAAAACACAAAGTTGTGATAAATTTTTGGTTTGGTTTGGTTTGGGTTTTTTGGGGTTTTTTTTAGCCAAACCTAAATAAAGTAAAAAAAATCTATAGCTGGCCCAGAAAATTCTCAGTTGGACATCACATGCCTTTCATCTACCACAGGGAAAAAAATGGTTGGACTTGGGGATTTTGGAATATTTCATGATGTTTCATGCTAATTAAATAAAATATATATGTTTAATTTTGAAAATATCAACAATGCTAAATTTAATGTTCTTTGGTAAGAAAAGATTTTCTTAGTTTAAAATGAGTGTTTGGTCTAAAACATTTGTGTCAATTTTCCTCTTAAAAAGACAAAAAATTATTTAATATCTCTGAAATTAGAATAAATGAAACATTGCACACAGAACCAAAATAAATTCAGCATTTTGCTTCAAAAACCAAAATCATTCAGCTTTTGTTCAAAGAAAATTTCATTTTCCTGATGACAGGAGGCAAATAGGCACTGAGTACATTTTATTTCCTGACAACAAGGTTGCATTTGAGAATGACTATAATATGCAATTTCTTGGCTTATATTTAAATTTGTTAGGGATTTTCTCCTTTGTTTTTCTATTATTCTACTATGAGAGAGAGCACATCTTAAGATACACTCCCTTGTATTTGATTTAGAAACATAGGAACCATCCTGCTGGGATTCTGTCTTGTTTGATTATACCAGAGGTTACAGGAGCACTTTCTGCTTGAGTATGTCAATAGTTAATGAAAAGCCAGTAGATGGCACTCAAGAATGTGTAGCATTGATCACCACTAAGAGTTAGAAACCTTGCTGTGCTCTGCAAATGGCTTCCTCAGCCTTCTCTGCACAGGAGACCTTTAACACCTGGCACCCAAAGGAAGCTGAAGGAAACACTCCACTTTGGATCTAACTGTTTGGTCTGTTCTTCTCCATGAACTATGTAAGTCTGGATTTTGTATGCCCAACAAAAATAATTTGAATTAGCTGCTAAATGCAGTAAAAATAAATGAGAAACCTGTAGGGAATCTTTTCAGTTCCTTTTTGGCTCTTCATAGGACCGGACTTCATTTGGCTAATGCAAATTACTGCATTTTTTTCAAACACAGTATGTTCTGATGGTGTTTGGTATTTTTTCCAAGTCAGGATTTATTCTTTTAAAATAGGCCTTGCAACATTCCCTTTTAACCCAATATAAATTACTTGTGCAAACAGAAATAAACCAATTTAGTGAAGGGAGTTTCTTGCTTTTCTTGGAAATATCCTCATCACCACATTGGAGTCTGGGGAGATCTGGCCTCAGCTGGAAATGTGGGAATGTAAAGACTGCCCTTCCAAGTGACCACTACCATGGTAACAGGGGAGAAACGGCCTGGGGTCAGTGATCTGTGCCCTGAATGGCCTCCAGGTATGGCTCTGCTGCTTGTAACTGGCACAAAGACCTCTCTGATATGGGGATATTTATAAAGATGGGCTTGTTTGAGTCCAGATGTGGGCCACAAATATGAGCAGAGGTGCTGGAGCACCTCTCCTGTGAAGACAGGCTGAGAGAGTTGGGGTTGTTCAGCCTGGAGAAGAGAAGACTCTGGGGAGACATTATAGCACCTTCCAGTACATAAAGGTACAAGAAAGATGGAGAAGGACTTTTTACAAGGGCTTGTAGTGATAGAACAAGAGGGAATGGCCTTAAGCTGAAGGAGGGTAGGTTTAAATCAGACATTAGGAAGAAATTCTTTACTGTGCAGCTGGCAAGACACTGGAACAGGCTGCTCAGAGAAGCTGTGGATACTCCATCCCTGGAGCCATTTCTGGCCAGGTTGGACAGGGCCCTCAGAAAACTGGCCCCTGCCCAGGGTCAGGAGGATTGGAATTAGAATATATTGAAGATCCCTTCCAACTCAAACCATTCTATGATTATATGAAGTTCCTTGAACATTTATTTCATACTTATTTTTCAGTTCTCAGGATTGACCTGCAGGAAACACCTTTTGTTAGTGAGCAAATTTAGCACAGGCTCAGCTGAAAGCTGCATGATTTTAATGATTTTAAATTGAGAGAAGACGGTCAACAGGTGTGACTAAGTTAAAAGTATCAGGAGGAACAAAATCCAGCTGGGACAAGGAAAAGACAAATCAGTTCTAAATTTCTATTTGTGCAACTAACATAAACTGTCCACCTAGATATGAGGGGCATTGACTACTCTGCTGTGGTAAAGGGAAGGAAAAAGTGGAGAAAGCAGGAGGGGGAAGAGAAAAGAAGAGATACAGAGAGAGAAAAAAGCAAAGCCCTGCAGAGTTCTGTTTCCCACAGGGAAATGGGAGCATGTAATCACTGCTGGTGGCCAAGGCAGCCTGCTTTTCCATCCCCAGCCACCGTTCCCTGTCCCAGCTCAGCCCCTCATGGTGCTCCCCTGCTTGTGCTGGCCCTGGAAAAGCAGCAGGCTGCACAGTGGCTGACAGAAAACAAAACTGAGGCATGGCCATGGGGTGTGGCATCCTTGTCACTCAGGTCTGCAAGTCTGACAGCCTGCATGACCTCTGTAGCCATGTGGTCATGGCTGGGCTTTTGAGGAGGTTTTGTAAGAGAGGAAGAAAAGTGAATTTCTACTGTAGGATACAAAGACATTGAGAAATACTTGTGCCATTCTGATGGACCTGAGAGATGAGAAACCTCATTTGACACTAGTATAACATGAGACCTAAGTTAAAGAAAATAGTATCGAAACATGGACTTTTTAGTTTTATGCCTTAGAAAGAACATGCCTTCTTTAGCTTCAACTTTGCTAAATCCTTTTCCCAACCATCACAAGCTAGGTCCCTCCATCTTCTGCAAGCTAAACAGGCTTCAAGGATCTATCCAGTTCTTATGACAGGTGTTGCCTTGATCTTCAGCTCTTACTGCTATGATAGGTTATATTTCCTATCTGGGTCTTGTTCATGCTCCTCTGCATCTTTTTCCTAAGCTGCTTCATGCTTCCTTCCCCTATCTCACTGATGTCAGCTTTTCCTCATTTCCACCATATTCTCTCACCCCCTGCCCCAACACCCCCTCTGTTGGCAACCAGCCTCCTAATTGTATTTTTGAGAATAAAAGCCTACAGGCAAGGAGTAAGAAAAGGCAGGTTATGAAGGATTACAACTGAATAGGCCCATAAGGTGCTAAATAACCCTTCTCAGTAGCAGAGAAAGTCTGATAAATGGAGCCTTGCAGATGTTTCTAATCCAGCAGTTTTGCCTGGTAGGGAACATGTATTGAGGAGTTATTTGGTAATTCTGATATCAAAGAAAGAAGAATGAATGAAAACCAAGTATTAATGGCTTAGCAAATGGTAGCCTAAGCAGCAGATATATACTGCTTTGTACCACAAAGCAGTGTACCAAGAAGCTTCTTAGCACTAAAACAAGAAGAGAAGTAATTTATTCTATTTACATGAGAAAAAAAACATATATCCTGGAACAGTTTCAGCTGAAAGGGACCCCTAGAGTTCCTCTGTTTGGCCCTCCAAAATCACCACCATCATTAAGAATATTTGCTTCTCACTAGTGAGAGCTGCCCTTGCTACAAGAGCCTCTTGGCAATTTTCTGCCAACAGCGAGAGCAAGTTTTGGTAAACATCAGGTTTTTTGCAGCAAGCTTTGCTGAATGGAGCAGAGGTGTCATCTTAAAGGCCTCTCAGCATACTGACAAAATCAGTTTTATGTGTTCATATTAACTAACAGAAAGATGCGAGATCCTGTCAGAGATTTTTATAGAACTCTGCAAGTTCAGGCTGCCTTCTGTACATCTTTTTTTCTATATTCCTTGGGGTGTGTTAAAAATACTGAATGAGGAAGGTTTTTTTCAAACCTATCTGATACCAGAGTGATTTACTAACATTAGGAGCTCATCACCCCAGTCCCATCCTGTCCCAGCTTTGCTAGTTCCTCCCAAATCTAAGCAGTCTGACATAAAACACAGGTTGAAGACATTAACTTCTTGCCAACCGGACAAATACATAGAGAGAGTATAGTTATTTGAAAGGTCATACACTGTGACTATAGCCAAATCACAGGTTATCCTTATCAAAAATATAGAAAAAAAGGTGAGAACTGGGAAATAAAACACTGCAATATAATGTAAAACAGTAGTGAGGCACTAGTTTAATTTAATACTAAAAACTGTGGGAAATTGTCAAATCTAAAATGAACTGCCTGCAGAATAAAACTGTGAAAGAAGCAAAAATTTCAATTTTAACTTAAACAGATCTAAATCCCTTGCATATAATAGCCATATTTTGTTCCTATAATGACATACAATTTTAACAAATTATTTATCTAATTTTTTTGAGAAAATAGTTTTTACAGCACTATTCATTGCCTGGGTTTACATTTTTTCCAGTGACACACAAAGTAAATCACACATGGGATACTATTAAGAGTACACTTTTATCCAAACATAAATGGACTCTAAAGAAATGCAACTGATTTGGAACAAGTAGAAAAATTGAT
Source organism: Zosterops lateralis (assembly GCF_965231275.1). Taxonomy (NCBI): domain Eukaryota; kingdom Metazoa; phylum Chordata; class Aves; order Passeriformes; family Zosteropidae; genus Zosterops; species Zosterops lateralis. The sequence continues at coordinate 123,272,193 of NC_139762.1, forward strand.
AGAATGAGTGCACTCAAAAGGGCTGAAAAAACCCATGAGAATTTTTCTTACATCTGCAAAATTTTTTTCAAATGAAGTTTTCTCTTTTCAAAAAGAGGATGCAGATGATAACAGAGAGGCTGTAGATCTTAGGCCCATTTAACACAGAGCGCTCTATTCCCAATGGAACACTTTTTGTAAAAGTTCAAAACATTCAGAAACCTAAATTCCATTAGAAATCAAATATTGCCCCTACTTATATTTTTCTTATCCTGAAAAGTAACCACATTATATGGAAAAGTTTTCCAAAAGCAAAAAAAAATATAAAATTAATTATGTTAAGGCAAATCAGAAGGTAAAGCTAGAAAAAGTGAGCACAGAGAAAGATGCCCATGTATTAACTTACACACGTTTCATCAGCTCCTAGCTCCTCGAAAATCCATTGACACACTTCAGCAAACTAGCTGGTTTCTTAGTATGAACATTTCTCCTCAGCTGAGAGGCAGTGATTTAATTTTTCTGTGTTTTACAATCCTTTCAGGAAAAAAAAAACCAACCCAACTAAAATTGGAGGGAATAAGAAACCCAAACAATTTGATCTGCTTGATATTGAGGTCAGATATAGTTTCATATAAAGACTCACCAGGGAACAGAACACAAAGCTACTGTACATAAACCTTCCCAAAGAGCAAGAACTACATATTAAAGATTTTTATTAGATGGTGTTTTAAAGTGTCCCTAGGCATAATACAAGCTTTTATTTTTTTATGTGTTCAAACAGCACAGTTGTAAGAGAATGAAACTGTTATATGCCACGTGTCAGTAATTCAAAAAAGAAAGCTTGTAAAAATTAAGTCAGGAAATAATAAGTAGCTGTATATCAAGAGATGCATTATTAAAACAAGAAGGATCTGAACTGCCAGCATATGGTGAATACCACAAAACAAGAAGGAAGAAGGCATTTTGTCATTTGAGCAGCTTACACTTACATGCAACCCTTTGGCCTCAAAGCTCCAGTGGAGGCAATGATTAGTCTCCAAGATCAATGGAAGTACCACCGTTACTCCCCACAAACTCTTGTTCTATTTTTTTTTTTCTTTTTTTTTTTCTTTTGGCATATTTTGAAGTATATTCTTAACTGTTGCAAGGCAGTAATAAAGTAGTGACAACAGCTCAGTGTTTTGCAGACACAAGAGATCCTAGAGCCCAAGATTAGCCATGATGCATATTCACGACATTTGCTAATCCCTCATCCCAAAGCCATGATTCAAGACAGTATGGTAAAATACAATAGACTCACAGAAAGACAATGTGATCTTCTGATTTTTTTTTTTTTTTTTTTTTTTTTTTTTTTTTTTTTTTTTTTTTTTTTTTTTTTGCAACTCATTCTATACAGGCAGAATCTGATCCCAAGATGCTTAGAATTCCGATTTGTTTCCGTATTTTAGACCTCAAAGAAACATCAAACATGGAGCCACAATTAAATGCCCTTTTTTTTTTTTTTTCTTACACTGATGACACCACAGGTGCTGTGAGGCTGTTCAGAACTTAGTGTTCAGGTTTGATCAGGAGTATGAAGGCTCATGCAGCAAACACTCTTTTTTGCCTCTTTCTTAAAGGAGGGATTCTGTGGTTGCAAGGTCAAATGTGGTCCCTGAAGGTTGCCATGGCAACTGTATATTGATTCATTACACATCAGAGTTTGTTCTGAAGCCTCTCCAAGGCAGGATATTGTCCTACCATAATTGTGTTTCTCTGCTCTTCAACTTCAGTGTTTCGTGAATGGATAACTGATTCTGAATGCAAAGAAAATTGATGCACACTGATGTGTTAGTTATGCAAAGATAAAAAGAAGTAGAGAGAGAGAAAGGAAGACCAGAGAAAGAACAAAAAAACCTAAATGAGGCTGAAGGGTACACAGTGCACACATCAGAAGGAAGAGGAGAAAAAGGGATACAAAAGTGTTCTGATGTTGACTGTGTTGCAGTCAATAAATTCACTTTAGAGGGTCTTGAGATTAAATATACCTCTTCCTCATATGAACTGAAATAAATGCTGTTATGACATAGTGAATCCATAGTCCCCAAAGCTGGCTATGGAAAATATGAGTGAAATATATGTTCCTTTAAGTTCTGCTGGCAGCAGCAAAGTAGAAAATCTGCAGGCTAAAGGGATAAATGTACAGAATCATAGAATAATAGAATATAGAATCACAAAATTGTTGGGATTGGAAAGGACCTTAAAAATCATCCTGTTTTACCCCCCTACTATAGGTAGGGACATCTTCCACTAGACCAAGTTGGTCAAAGCCCCTTCCAACTTGGCCATGAACACTTCCAGGGATGGATGGGGTGTCCATAACCTCTCTGGGCAGCCTCCTCCTGTGTCTCAGGACTCTCAGAGTAAAAAATATCTTTCTAATGTGTAACCTCAACCCACAATATTTCAGCTTAAGGTCACTTCCCCTTTTTCCATGGGGACTGTATGCCCCTGTAAAAAGTCTCTCTCCATCTTTCTTGTAGGGTCCTTTTGGTACTGGAAGGCTGCTGAAAGGTCTCTCTGGAGCTTTTTCTTCTCCAGGCTGAACAATGCCAACATTTTCAGTGTCATTATCCTGACCTCTCTCTGTTCTGCAGTATTTAAAGAACTATGGAGTAAGCATTGATTATAGCCACAGATCACCAGCTGCATTTCCATTTCAAATTCACATTCAGCTTGATAGTGAAAGGGGCTTGCCCCCTCCATGAGGTCTTGTGCTGTTCATTGAGTGTTACAGGCTTTTTCTGATTGTTTGCTAATAATCTTTCAGTTCTGCCTTTCGTGAGGGAAGATATTGAATGTCCATCACAGGCCAGATAACCAAGCATAGCTAGCCACCACCTCTGAACTCTGGTGATTTCCAAAAGCACTAGTTTTTTTGCATGGAAAAATTAAATGACCTTCAGTGGGCTGGACACAAATCAGACTTCACATTCTTTCTCCAGCACACACATCACCAAAACAAACCTGGTCCTTCAATCAGTCAGGAAAATCAATCAGCAGATTATTGCCCATCAGTAGAGCAGGAGATTTCAGTTTTAACAAACATTATGACAGGTTTACCCTTGCATTGACAGTAACAGATACACATGTATATATAACTCCATTCTTACTTCAGTGCAGAGATTACTAAACTGACATAAAAACTAAGTCGTGCAAGTTGATGACGAACACTGAACACTGTACTTTTCTGAACCTCATGTAAAAATTGATATGTGTCAAAAAACAGTTAAATAAGAAATATTAAAATTGTTATTTAATCATTGATACTTCGAAGATTAACCTGGTGTTCTGCTAGTGATAGTCAACAATTTAATGTTTTATTTCTTCCTCATAGATACACAATAGCAGATATATATGCAAATTTTTAATAAATGTTATGATTTACTATCAAAAAATCATATGTTGACCCCTGTATAATCAGTGAAGCATAGTGCCATGTCATAGAGAAGAAAATTATGACCAGCTACTACAGCTATGGTTTAATGTTATCTACTTCCTCATAAGCCTTTACATTAAATTTATGCATGGGTTTCATCTCTTCTAGTGTCATTAGGTTTGCTGGATATGTTCTGGTTTTTACCATTAGTAAAGGGCAGTAAGGATCATCAGCATCTCATTGTCAAATTTCCCTATTAAATATTTATATTTATATGCAGTATTATAGGAATACAGAGTGAAAATAATCAGGTGTTGCCAAAATTTTTGATTTTATTTTGGCAGAGGAGTTATGTGGTTTCTCTGAGGAAAGCAGATATCACTTTTTATGCTTGTCTCACGTCTGCCAAATAAAACTCAACTCCACACCCAAACATGTTGTTTTACAATGTTTTTTCAGCCCTCAGAAGCAAAGTAGGATCAGTCTTGGTCTATAAGGAAGTGAAAAATATCAAGAATATTGCCAAATATTTTATGGGAAAGGGATCCCCTGAAAAACACAAGACACTGGATCTTTATTTGATTTTTAACAGACTTTGCACATACTTTTAATTCCTAAGCATCTAAAAATGCTGGGTTTAAGCCTCTATTTTGTGACTTTGCTGAGCACAGGGTAGTGCAGATTTGTCCATTATGTTGTGCCTGTAGTGCAATGCAAGAGTTCATCCTTGGGGAAGTGTGATGGAGTGCCCTGACTCTCCACAGAGGAAGAGAACCTGGCCCATGCTGCGCTGGCCAAGGGAGGGTCTGTGCCTGTCTATGCACAGCTCCTATTTCTTGAGCTGGTGAATAATGTGAACAGTATTGATTGTTGAAGGGGACTGTGTGAGCTGTTAGTCTTTCCACCACAGCAAGCAGCATGAGGTCTTGCATTTGCTCTGCTTGCCCTCTGTCCTCTTCCCATCACAGTGACATGACCTTTTCAAGCACAAAGAGGAACACGGAACCTGATTTATTGATGCTGCCGCTCAAATGTCTTCCCCTTGTGTTTCCTGCGATGCCCAATTTTCACTGCTGAAAATTCCACAGAGGCTGGGTATGATACCCAGGATGCACCTCAACCAAAAGCCATTCTCTAAACTCCCCTGGTTAAAGTATATCTGACTGAGTTTCCAAAAGGCCGTGGGTGGGATGACAGCTCGTAAATGATGTCAGGGGATGGCACCCACATCACATCTTTCACATCACTCATAGCTCCTGGGGAAAATGAACATATAGTCTTGCCTAGAGTCCTCCCTGCTGGTGCTTTGTGTGGGTTTTGGGGGTTCCAGGGGTGCACATGGAGCCATGGTGATTTGACACAAAAACATCAGTAATGTCACATTGACAGACCACATGCTTTGTCAATTTGGCAAAGATCTTCACTAGCACAAACACTTCTTCACAGCCCTCAGCAAGACAGATCCTATAGGATCACAGCTCCATCTGCATGTCCCTCTCAATGATCACATTGCTTTGTATATCAAGGTCTTTGCATTGCTTGGATAGCTTATCTTTTTCAGCAAATTTCCTTTCCCATTTAAAACAAGACCTTTAAAATTTCTATAGTTAGTCTTACGAGAAGTATCAGATATCTGCAGAACTGCCTTTTTGCAGTGATGAATGAATACAAAAATCTTCTGAGAAAGCTGATACACAGACCTTTTTTAGTGGTGAAGAGGGCAGAGGGGAAAGATCAGTGATGGAAGTGTGAATACCAGCCTAGAGCATGCGCCAACAGCTATTTTAAAACTTGTGAGAAAATGCTGAAGAGGCAAAACAGTACAAACCCTTACGTGTTTCTGTGTTTGCAAGTATAAAGTGTATTCATTTTTTCCTGTGTTGGTAAAAAGCAGAGAATTTTCAAGGCCTGATCCTGCCTCTTCCTGCCACTCCTACTTTTTATGTGCACTCACTGGAAGAAGTGTTTCAATAACATAGGAAAAATAAGGAATTTATATTCAAAGGTTAAGGAATCTTTGAAAATGTGATCATGTCTTCATATCATCATATTTTTAAATTATATCATATCATGATATCATATCTTTGAAGATGAGATCTGTGTGTTTCAGCCCAAAGGTAACACAGCTGAGGGTCAAGGACTGAAACTTAGGGATCATTTTATGCAGAAGCTGGGTGGCATGGCAAGATATAGAAGGTATGACTCTTCTGGAAAAACATGTTCTGAGACGTCAGGGAAGAAGCAGAAGTGCAATTAAGTCTTGCTTAATAAGGAATTGTATTTCTTAAAGGCACTTTTTTTTTTTTTTTACTCATCTGATCCATAGTATTGACCACAATTTAAGTCAGCTCTCCCCATAGACATTCATCACTCTGGTCTGGTATCTTAAGCACGGTGCTGCACAAAATAGCCTGTAATTTTATTGCCACTCACACACTGTCACTGAAAGGATCAAAGAACATGTATATTTGAGAGAGGATGGAAATGAGATTTAGGGGTTATAGTCACTGATTTCAGAGTGCTAGCATTCAGAGTTATGTATGAAACCACTTCAGCATAATTTTAAATGTGGGTTTTATTATTCCTTTTTTCCCCCAGTACATTGACCCAGCAATTAGCACAGATTAAGAAAAGGTCAAAGGAATTGCAGGCAGACTTTTGTCTCAATTGCCCCAGCATGCAATTCAAGCAACCTCTGTTCCATTCTGGGTGTTAATACAGCTACATAAATTCTAGGAATGATAGATGATTAGTAGTGAATGACAGCTGCAAGTGTCAAAGGGTTGTTTTAATCATTCTTTTTTTCTGATCATTTTTTAAAAATGAGTTTCTGGAATTGTGTTTTAACAAATTATGAAAAAGCAAGGTAGTGGTCAATGTTAAAAATATTAAAAATGTAAGGCTGTCATTGTAATGTCCAAATATATACCTTCCTGCTTTAGAGGCCAGACATCTTCCCCAGTACTGTGATTACCATTTATTACCTCAGAATAAGCTAGGACTAGTCCACTCAATACAAACATTTTAGAATGCAAAATGCCATTTCTTTTCTTATAAAGCATCTTCAGAAGGAATTATTTTCCACTGGGATTATTTTGACAGCAGCAGAATAAAATTATGAGCTAGAATTAGTATCTACTGACCATTTGAACTAAAGGAGAAGCTACAAAATCATTCCTGCAGGGTGAAATAGTCAAGAGAGTTTAGCCTTTCTGCTATTGCCACTAGGAGTAATATGTGTTTTAGAAATATTCTATCACATCATGGCAGGCAGTGTTATAGGAGTAAAACTCATTTATCAGTGAAGCTATTTATCAAATTTGATGAAAAAACTGCCTCCTACTACAAAATAATCCAAGCTTAGAAACCCATTTCCTTAATATTATCTTTCAACACAACATCATTGTCTTTCACCAAATCACAAATGTACATATGAAAGACAGCCTACCAGATTCTTTCTTTAGAGGAATAAAGATAATGAATGAAGGTTTTTGTTGTTGTTGTGCTTAATGAAATTCGTTGACATTTTTACCTGTACATGAATAAAGCCTAGACAGCTATAACCAAAAATACTTTGATTTTTCAAATGTGAAGGTCAAAAACATAATTAATATTTTCACTGAAGTTGTACTTTGAATAAAAATACTACTTACTGTATTTCTAAATTAGGTCTTTGTATAAATGATATGAAAAGTCATAAAAAGGTGAAAAAATATTGGTTTCTAATTGCAACTATAAGATGCTAGCTGAAGGTGAGGTAATACAAAGAGAAGAAAAAGAGGGCTGAGATGAGACCATATTAAATTAAACAAGGGATTATTGAAGTGAATAGAGAAATAAGGAGACTTAAATTTGAAACGTTGCATTTGATTAATTAAACTGCATCCTGAATTTGCTAATTGGATGCTTGCATGTTGTTGTGGGACAATGACAGATGGCATTGCACTGATGGCAATTAATCCTAGTAGCACTTTTAAAATAAGGCATTAAACTATCTGGTTATCCCTATTTCTGCAGTCATTCCTCTGAAAAACTAGGATAGAAATAGCTATGAGCCTCATTATGAGGAAAAGTGATGAGTATACAAGTATTCTAAATAGCATTTATTTGCAATTTAGAATGTAGTACCTTTCAAATAAAAATATTTTTTGAAATTAATTGACAGTGTCTCCCTTTTAATTAACATCTATAGTAGAGATGAAAATACACCTTTAAGCTTACATCTTTTTGTTGTATCCTGTACAAGGGAAAGACATGAAATATAAATAGTTGAAATTGAAAAGTCAGTAGGGAAACCACATTTCTACTGGGTTTTGTGGGATTTTTTTCTCTCCATTTTTAGTATCATTCATATCTATTCTTAATATCATCTGCACAGGAGAAGATGTCTTTTTGGACTGATGGTGGTGTAAAATACTGAACTTTGCTACTCTGAGTTCCCAGGGAATTTGCATGAATACCAAAGCACAAAAAGTGTGTTTGTTTATTCTACTGCAAAAATCTTTGTGAGAACTTTTCTAAAGCCTCACTGAAGTATTCCATGAGAAAGAAATTAATAATCACTGTGATTTAGGTCACTTAAAAATAGACACAAGGAAGGTCAAGGTTCAGTCCTATACATGCTGACTCATCATTTTTTTTCTCACTTTGTAGTTTAAATTGTTGCAAAAGTCCATGTGGTTGACTTCCATCACTTCAAGTCACTTATGAAAAAAAAAAATCTACACATTGTCATCACCAGAAAAAAAATTGCTAAGATTACTTTACACATTTGTGTATCTGCCCCCTCCAATTTTTTTTTTTTTTTTTTTTTTTTTTTGTGGTGTTGTGGGTTTTTTTGTTTCTGGTTTTGTTTTTTTGTTGTTGTTGTTGTTGTTGATTTGGTTTGGTTTGGTTTGGTTTGGTTTGGTTTGGTTTGGTTTGGTTTGTTTGTTTGTTTTTTTGTAGGCAACTCAATTTTCCATCAAAAGCCATAAAAGGAAGTTAAGAAAGTTACTCTGCTTAATCCATAGATTTGGTTCTGTCACAGACTCCCTTGAGGTTTGGGCAAACTGATAAAGCACTCTGCAAAAAAAGACAATAATAATTAAAATAATATCTCTCTCCTTCGTATGCTTTAGCCTGTTATATGACCCTGCAGCAATGAGTACTGAGGCAAAGAGTAACTAGGCTGTATGAAATCTTGTATATGAGGTCTTTAAGAATGCTGAGATGCATCTCTTAGAAAAAAAATATCCAATATCTAAAATTACCACACTTCAGTTAATGCCTCTAAAAGCTATTGGAATTAAAATAACCAATTTAATTAAGTTTTGTGATGTGAAATCTCTAAGTCAATCCATGTAACTGTATGAGGAATGCACATTAGCTGATTGCAAAATAGATGGGAGAAAAAAATATATATTTTTTATAAAAGATCAAGATTTCTTAAACTAAGAAGCTTCAGGATTCTTTGCTCTTTGACACTGTTTCCAGTCCCACTGAAGTTTCACATTGCAGGAATCCACACATATGAATTGGACTTAAGCCACAGATCCAAGAGTACAGATGAATATAGGATGATAGTCATTGGAAACAACAGTAACATTAACTGCACTCGGAGCATAAGAAAAAGAGAATGAAAAGACTTTTTTCCTGTATTTTTTAAGGACCACAGTCATAAGATTCCAACTTTATTCCAACTATCCAATTTATTGATTAATGACTAGCACCAAAGGGTCTGAATTATCACTTCCAGAGCAAAGGTGTGAAATAATTCTTATAGGCACTGAAAGGGGAAGACCTGACCATGAAAAGTACTGGCCTTAATCTGTGATTTCATTTACACATCTTTCTTTGAAATGCCAAATACTTCTTAAAGGTAGTACTGGATCACGTGTGAAATAAGCAATGTCCTTTAACACTTTTTCTATCTTATCAGCACTTCTTCTAGATGATGGTAGAATTATAGCAAATCAGCAGGATATTAATCGTGTTTTGGTCTCATGCATTGTAAATTCAGGTCATCTATAGGGGTTTGCACTAGAAGCCTTTTATTACCATATTATTAGTCAAATTTTATAGTCTTCAACATTGTTCTATGCAGTACCTCTGAAAACAACTGTTGTTTTACAACTCTGGATATATAACACATATGATTATAATAAATAAATATACGTAAGAAGTGGCATGAATCTAACTGAGAAGCCTGGAACAGCAGTATTGGGACATAGAGAGAAGGATACTGGTAACTCAGACTGAACTGAGGTCTTACAGTGCCTATTTAATCTTTGCCACTCTTACTGGTGCATTTCTGACCATCGCAATGTGGTGTAGAAACAACACATAGTTCAAGAGAAACTTAGAAAGTAAAGTTGTTCTTCTTGTTGTTGTTATATTACTATTATTATTATTATTATTATTAAAAAGCACCTTTCTGAAGCAAGCCATTGCCAGCAGTTTGTTATGCTGTGCATAGTAAAAACTGTTGGACTCATAAAACAAAAGTTCTGACTGCTTCTAAAGGCACTAGAATCATGGAATATTCTGAATTGGAAAGGACCCATCAGCATTATCAAATCCAATCAAGGTGTCACCTTGGATAAACCTGTGAAGCATTTTTTTTTTCCAACAGTCTCTTTCATAGCCCCAAAATTTTAATTTATTTTTTTCCCATATGTATTCAATATTGTGTTTGAGACACCTTATTCCCCTGAGCTGATCTGCAATACGTTTGACAGTACCTCAATTCCACACTTAGGACATGGTTATGGACATAGTGACTTTAGAGTATCTTATAAACTCCTTGGTGACAAACCAGCAAAACCCAACAAATACCTTGATGAAACACAACTCATACCCCAGAGTTAAGTCATTCTCATCACCTATCTAAACACATTTGACCCCAATGTAATATACTAGTATATCACATGGCTGTGCTGCTTAACAAACAGTCCCAAATATCTTTTCACAGCAAATATTTTACACTTATTATTCTAACCATCATTGGTAAACAATGAATTAGATATTTAAGGAGCATGGATTTTTATTCATACCACAGAGACAAAAAAAATAATTTATAGTTCAAGTGAAAGAATAGCTGTTTTTTCTCTCAACCAGCCACCAAGGTGGGGGAAAAAAGGTAAAACAGCGAAGTTAGGACTACCAGATCATTAGAATTTTTGAGATCTATCAAATTACAGCCAGAATTGATGCCACTACTCATGGACATACCCACAGCTTTGGAAGCACTTTGTTTTTTACCATTACATTAATATATTATTTCAAATACTTTACAGCCCCCTCTATATACAGATGGTTCCCTTAAGATTTGGAGGATTAATATCTTCAGGATAAGTAGCTTCAGGAGGGACAGTTTTTGTATGAGAAGTCATTAAATAAAATACAACCACCACAGGGACTCCCATTGGTGAGTTACTGAGCCCTGCCCTTTTTTTTGTTTCCACATGCTCTCATAAACTCTCAGTTCTTATCAGAGCAGAAGCCTACAGAGTATAAGAATGGACATTTGGGCATTTCCCAGGGCCTAGGCTGCTCAGCTGACAGAGAGAGCTGGGGCTGCTGCTGATGTGCAGGGCTGAGGCCACCTGATCCCAGGGGACACCCAGGAGGTGTCTGACAGAGGAACGTGCTGCCATGTCCCCATCAGCAGCCACAGGGCGTGGATGGGATGTAGCTGCCTTTGGAAGGTGCCCCGTCTCCCTCTTCCCATTGATTCTTTGGAACTGAATTACTTTTATGGGGACTTTTTTGATAAATTATTTTGTCTAAATAGGCAGTCCATAGTGTTGTATTCAGTATTGACTGTTTGTTATCCTTAATCAAATCTGTACTTTGACTGCATGTAGCGCCCAGGAAGAGTCTCACATACCATAAAACACAACCCAGTGCCAGGGGATGGCCTGTTATGAGCACCAACATTACATTTTGCTAGACTGTCTAGTTTTCTGCTGAGAAAAGACAATTGATTAAGGTCCTGGGGCTACCCCAAGTGTTAGAGAGAATCCTGATTAATGAGCAGCTTACTAAAAAATAGACTCTTCCCAAGGAGCTGTCAAGCCCTGAAGAATTGTGCCATCGCTTCTTAGCTGTGCCCTCCACACCTCAGTGAGCCCAAATTGTTCAATTACTCCTGTATATTTTTGGAGGCATGGGAAGTTTTTCCATCTTTCACAATGGATCAGTCAAGACATTTGCTTGTCAAAAAAGTGACTTTCCCTATCCCAGAGTATTTTTTTTTCCAGATAAAGTTATATAAAAATGGCTTTCCTTTCCATTTTGGGTCATAGCTGCTGCCTGTGTATTGGGCACAGACAAGTGTGTGAGGAGCCCACACCCAGAGTCAGGTATGGGTGTCCAGCTAGGACTGACTGGGACAGGACTGCAATGGAGGAAAGAGTTGGTTTTCTTTCCTTCATTTCACCAGGCTGATAGAAAGTGGAGGGACAGCCATTTCCCCCCATGTAACAATGCCAAACCTGTTTTTCTCTACATTAGGTAGCAGAACTTCTTTGTGGCGATTATATTGGTGAACAATTGGTTCTAATAAAATACATTCCTTCTGGCAGGACCCTTTGCTAAGGTATAGAGTTGACCAAAGCCAAATATTTCCTCAGGGAAAGGAAAAACCTAGCAACTTCTAGGGTATTTTTAGGGCTCATTATAGAGTCATTTCCTGCACAGGATAGAGACAGGCCAGAGCTTTATGGGACTTCTTTGTATGTATGTATGTATTGTATGACCATGTATGTCCTGTGTCAAAAATCTTCCTGAAGGCAAGATCCAAAATGTATAACCCTGTTCCTCAGGTGACAGAGAGGAATTGCTGTGGAATGATGGTCATCCAGGGATTCACAATAATGTAACCCTGCCATGTCCTGCAGTGAGTCAGGGAAACAGGAAGGTTATTGAGAAATACTGCTTTGGCCTTCAGCTCTCTCAGAACAGGAGGGCTGGATTGCTGACACAGTGAAATGAGAAATGTGAAGTGTATGTATCCTAAACTACTCAGATGGAGTTTGGATATTGACTACTGCTTTAAAAAAATTAAAGATGAGGTAGTACAATTAGTCCAGCACATTATAATACTACTATTCTTTAAATTAAATATAGGATTCATTGAATTTTCATCTTTATTTCACCTTCTGCTTGCCCTCATTTACTGTCTTGATAGGGTTGCTGGCCTGAGACTTCCTTCTAAAATTAATGGCCTATGGCTATAGGCCCCAGAAGATGAAAGATTTTTCTTACTTTGTGACTGAGTACTCAATTCAACTCTGACTTACACTTGTACAAGTCAGATAGCATTGGGATAATCGAGAAAAAAACATCAACAATGCTTCTACAGCCTTCAGTCTATCTGCTTTTAATAAGCTGCACTGAAATTATTTCAATATAGGAGAAACTAGAGACCCATGAAATTATTATTTATCTGTTCTGAGGTAGGCAAGTCAATTCTTGGTATATCTAGAGCAGATGGTACACTTTCCTCCAGATTCTTAAAAACTTTTAGGCTATATGAATGTTTTTTAATTACAACTATGCTGTGAAGCCAACTAAAACCAGTTGGCTTAAGATGATCTTTATAACCACTCAGAGGAATCAGGTAATGATTCCAGCATCTTCTTATATTTCAGTATATTTTGTAATAAAGAAAAATCTAAGATAAGGGTAAGGATGAATCTCAGCTTACAAACAGGCCATGGTATTTCAAAATACAGGTTTAGGGGCAAGAAGCCTTGCTGCTGAAATTGTCTCCTTTTGCAATCCAGTACCTGTCACTGGTGGGCCCAGCCACGTCATGCAGGGCTCAGACAGAGCACCCAATATCTCACACAACACTGGGAGTTTTGGGGCTTTCTTTAAAGAGAAGGAAAAAAAAAAAAAAAAAAAAAAAAAAAAAAAGAGAGAGAGAGAGAGAAAATATACAGGACATATGCTCATGATACTACATTTAAAAGAAAATGAGATTAAAATTTCTCAATAAATCACATTAAATTTGTCAGCAGCATCAATGTTGACACATAACACATACTCCTATAACAGAAGTAAAATGTGCTTCTTATCCTCATACCAAGTGTTTTCTATTTTGTTCTGCAACTGTCAGATGAAAATACTGTCTCGGTAAACCACTGGATTTAATCTTAATTGACTTTTATCTGTCTGCTCCTCCTGTCCTGATGTATTTTTTGGTTAGACAACCAAATCTGAAACTAAAACAAATTTGTTTGGGCACCATATTGGTTCTGAGTGGCACAGGGAGGGAAAAAGCACATTCATATTAAGCCAATGCTTTCTCATGTAGAACAGAAGAATCTTAAAAATGCTTTTTTCATAATGGCAAGCTGAATTATTTTCAAGCTACCACCCACAATTAGTTTACAAAGTTCTACAGTGTTAAAAGAATGGCAATACAAAGAAGCTGTGCATGCTTTTCACTGCCTACATTTTCCATAACAATTATGCAGCCCTGTGAACACAGTTAATATCACCTCTGCTCAGAAGGTACACTCCAGGGCTACAGACTGAGACTGCTCTATAATAAAACATCAGGTCCATTACTTGACATTAGAAAGCAATAATTATATCAGTGCATTTGAGGTTCTTTTCCCTTCATAAAACTACCTTTCTTTACAGGATTATCCTGACAGACAACACAGCTGCCTTTTTAAAGAAGCAATACAATTAGCTTCCTCCCACCCCGCTGCTACTTGTTTCTCTTATCTCTGGGTTGATCTGAGAAATAAGACCATTGCAAATGTTTCTTCCAAGAAAGCACAAAGGCAGCAGAGGCAAAACTGCTGCCTTGATTTAGTGGGTCAGGAGGGTCCCTGCGGATGCAGGAACCCCAGACTCATAGCCCTGTTGCTAGGGAACTGCATCGATCCTTTCCAGCATCTTCACTGACACCCTCTCTGCTGCACTGTGATTGAACACCATCCCTTACAGGAGTGGAAGAGTTAGAAGCTTTGGCTCGGCTTTAATATTTATGAAGTAAACGTTTTAACCATTGAAGCTTTAAATGTCTAATGCTGTTTTCTTTTTCCAGAGCAGCAGCTTCCTTTGGGAATATTTCCATCACTCTAGTATGGCAAATTACTTGACATTGGAGGCAGAGAGCTTATTTTCTCTGAACTAAATGCAATCACTGGAGATTTAAGATGCCTACAAATATAATTGAAGTATATTTTTCCTCATTCATTTTAATTCTCTTATTATTTCAAGATAATTTACGCTTAAAATGCATCATGCTACAGGCTTAACTGCAAATCATCAAAATCAGATTGAAAGGTAGATCAGAATATTCTGAATATTCTTATGTAGGCTAAAAGGTATAAAGCATGTGTATAAAATGTGGTGTGTACATACAGAGGATGCTGTTACACGGAAAGAGTTAACTGAGCCCAGTGGGGCGCTGTGAGAAATGCCCACTCCCGTACCAAGAGAAATGAGGAGAGCAGGCTATAAGTCTTGAGCTAGCTGATTGGGATGTTCATCTCTCTGCACACACAGTGGGAGGTTTTTAACACCCAGCTCTTCAAGCAGGCTCTATAGTGGATGTCCTCAGGTGGTGCTGCAGCCCCACCACATTGGAGGACTTGTAGCTGTGCTCCTGCATGTCAGGCCCATGTGCAGCTTGGAGGCAGCATCCTCAGCATGTCAGCTGTCTCAGGGGAAGGTGGGCCTGCAGACACCTCAGCTGCTGCAGGCAGAGAGCAAGCATGCTGTATCAAATATAATTGAATGAGATGGAGCACCTGAGTCCTGTCCCAACAGATTCCCAGGGAATATGTATTTATAGAAAGGTGATGCTGTGAAGCCTCACAGAGTGGAAGAGTTATCAGATGGCATGAAAGCTTTCCAAGCCACCTCTCTGACAATAGTGGGAAGAAGCCACTGAGGAGATGATAGTTTTCCAGAATAAATATAGAAAATTCTCTATCTGAATTTTAAAAGTCACCATTAGAAGTGAACAAAACCCACACACCCAAATAAACTCCTGTTGATTTTACATCTATATAAAAATCAATATTTCAAAATGTATGTGAGATGATTAAGCCCTTGGCATCCTTCCTATAAATACTCAACTCTGGCAGAAACTGTCTAGCAGTAGCCATAGAAATTGAAATAATTGCTGTAATCAGACACCAGATGCCTGATACCGAGCTGCATAACAGATACCACAGTGACCCGAGAGAAGAAAATGTAGCATAAGGACAAGGTACTTTTGTGAGCAGGAACAAATTTATCAGCAGAGCTATGGGGACAGTAGCTCCCTCCCTGCCAGCATCACCCTGTGGGTCACATACTCAAGTCTCATTATAGGAAATCCTGCTTTCTGCTGCTTCTATTGTTCTGACTGTTGGAAACGCCACACCTGGCCCTGCGTCCTTTCTATTAGGAAGCCCATACCAACAACATCCCCCACTGAAATCCCTGGACACTAATATGGAAAGTTAGGTTTGTGAAAGCTGTGGTGGTTCCCTGCAAGGCAGCCAGCAGCTCACATTGCTTCTGCACATGCAAAAGTTCTTTGATGTTGGCATCATGTGGGTGTGCAAGACAGGATCTGGCTCGTAAGCACAAATCTGTATCTTTAGCCTGAATCATGCTGTGTATCCTATGGTTAAACTAGATTCCTCTGATTGAAATGCAAAGTTAATAAACAAAAGAGTCAATTTTGTTTAAAAAGTAAAAGTATTCAAACTTGTGCTTCATAAAAGACGTCAGCAAGTTCTAGAGAACCTGCCTCCAGTCTTGCTACAGCCTTTCTTCTTAATCTAAAATAAATTTTCATTCTTTCCCATTTCAAAGCTAATCTTCTCCTATTCACTCTAATATCCAGTGTTAGTGTGTAACAGGTCATGAATTAGGAAATGGCTGTTAAGACAGCACTGAAGTTCTTTTTTCTTATGCCCTTATAAGTAAAAACATTATATAATTTTCTACAGCATATGACATAATGGTCTTCTAACTAAGGTGCTGCTAGCACTCAAACTTGCACTCTTTCCTCATAAAGCATTGACATGATAATAGCATAATACTTCAGGCCATTAAGTCTTTTGAAAGCAAATTATTGTCATCAGATGCGATAAAACCTAGTTGGATTAAGGTCTTGCATTCTATCTTTATAACACTAGTAAAATAGTGATTGTCTCTGCTTAGCCTTGTATTAATCGTTTTTTATCTGTTTCTTCTTGAAATGTGTTGGTCATATGTCCTACTTGAATCGCTGCTCATTTAAGGAAAAGGGCAGCAGTGCAATACTTTGGACCCTAACATGAAGGGGGTTAGGTTCCAAACTCAAGGGAGACCCTGCTGTTAGCTACAAGGTGTTCAGCCCTCTGTGAGCTATCTCATGTAGTTAACAACAGAGACATGAAAAATTCTACCTCCCCTGAAACCCACTGACTTACGCATCAGTGTTATATATAGTTCCACATGTGTGCATGTGTCCCTGTATTATACACATTCATGTACCTACATTATTTACTATCCCACTAATAAACTGAATTCCCATTAATCCCCTCTGGCAGCTAAAAGGTGTTTACATGTTGGTTTTGTTTTAATTTCTCTAGTGACTTATTTAGACAAATGTTACAGAAAAGATTGTTAGAAGTATCTGAGAAACATGTACAAGTTTCAAAGACTACCAATAGGATGTGTCTCTTTCATTGCTGAGAATTTTTTTCATTTTGCTTTTTTTTTTTTTTTTTTAACTTGGGGTGAGTATTGGTGAGGAAAGGGATTCATTTTCCAAAGGGGTTGTAAGTTCTTAAGCATTTTTTAATATCAATTTTCATAGCAAGATGTGCCTGTTATCTGACACGTATCTAAGTAGCATGATTTACTTGTAGTAATATAAAAATCCATTATAAAGTGTAACTTTGAAGTATACTAGATTTTTCTCTAAGACAGTAGAGCAAGAAATGGCAGACTTGTCTCTGATGTGTAATCTAGGCACCGCTGCATATATGATAGGCATGTAACACCAAGTAAGATCAATTTTAGTAGCTGTGAACCTTGCTTCCACACAAAATCAATTAGGCAAATGGTAACAGTATAGTCTGTGGACATTAACACACCACTAGGTTTGGCAAGACACACAGCTGCCTGTGCAGGTAGATAAATCCATCATAGCAAGGAAGTCTAGGTCAAACATAGCTCTGGCTCCTGCAAAAACTTCAGTCACAGACACCTGCCACCCTGCCAGGCGTACCCAATACATCTCTTAGTGTGTATCTATTAAAATAAAGGCAGTTTCCCACCTTCACTACTGTGTCAGACTTTGTAGCTGTCCCTGCAAGTGAATAGGTTGTTTCTTGATTACAGCAATTAGCTAAGCTGCTCTCCACGTCCCTGTCTACTACTTTACTCTTACTCCAAACAGCACAATTTCACTGGGGATGTTGGTGTCAAATGTGCTTGGAGTGATGATGCTCACTGCTTAGCATTCAGCTCCGAAGCCTCTCAGAGAGGAAGCGTGAACTTATCTGGCTGCCTGTCAAAAATGCTGCCCTGGATGAATAGCAACTGCCTGGAACCGTATGGTAAATAAGACCTAAAGCTCCCACCAAGGGTTTACAGGCTCTGGGCAAACATGTTCGCTCATAGTTGTTACATTTGACAGCTTGTAGCCCTCAAGTGATCCCTGTGATTTTTAAAAAATGCTATCATCTTATTTCCTCTCCCAGAGTTTAGCTATGCCACCTTTTTCTCAGGAAGATGGGGTTTCTTATTCAAGAAGACTTTTTCCGCATGCATGTTATGAGAGAAAGTCGTGACAAGCAATACAACCTCTCATATGAGGTTTACCTTAAGCAGGTAATGCTTATTTGCTCCCTTTTCCCCCCAAATTCTGCAATCTATTGGCCAGACAGAGGAACAGAAGTAATATAGTCCCTGCAGCTTCTTGCAGCCTTAATGCTGGGTAGAAGTTCAAGTCAAGCAGTGTGGGGATAGAAGGAAGAGGACACACAAGCCTTATCCTCTGCTTGTGGCCCTCAGGAGTAAGGTGTCAGTTATGCTTTAAATCTCTACTCTTCTTTTATACCATTTTATTCATTTTCAGAGACATCTGATTTTAAGTATTTGGAGATGCCTTCTCTTGGATGTCATTAACATAATTGCTTATTTTATAATTTGCTCACTAATAAACTTCAGGACTGAGGAATTTAGTATACGGTAGAAAAGAGAGAATTGTTTAAATATATTTCTTTATTTAACTCATGACTAAGTGCATAGGGAGCTTAATAGCATTAAGATATCAAAAGCTGAAGATTAACATCTTCTAACAATGTCCTATATGTCCACACAATCACTGGTAAAAGCTTTTGCAAGCCATTTAAGATGACATTGACCTCCATTTTCTGACAAACTGAAAGCATTACATACAACTTAATAAGAGAAAAAGAGGGAAAACTAATTGACATAGAAAGGTCAAAGCATTGTAAATGTGATGTTTTCATGATGGGAAATATCTTCATGGCTGAAAAAGAAATGAGGCAGGTTATTGCAGATATTACTATTTAAAAAAGCCTGCTGTTAACATTAACATCTGATTTGCCTAATATAGTTCATTACTGTTCAGTATTTCATCTAAATCATTTTTTTATTAATGCTTAACCAATACTAAATAACTCCCCAGCACTAGCCTTAGACATCTCTATGAATATTAGTAAATTTATTATACTTGGTCATGTTGTAATGAAGCTGCTGTGGGTTTATAATGATCAGATACTTAGAATAAGCAGTGAGCATTTAGAAGACTCTTCTTTCTGCTTGGATGGGCACAGTAAAGTACCAGAGGTTCATTAGAAACATCCTCAAAACTGGACAAATAGTAAGGCTGGGAGGAAAAGCTATCCTTTTTCTAACTGTAAAGAGGCACAATTGTGAACATCTGCAAAACTGCTAACTTGAATTCCTCTTACTTATCCTGAGGATTGATTAACTGCACCAACTATTCAGACAGTATTTAGTGGAGGAGAAGACAGTCTGTTGTCCATTTAATATGCTGGACTGCATTTTTCAACAGGTGACTAGAAAATAGCAGGATCTGCCTTCCTCACTTTAATTTCAAAATATTAGCCAATGAAAAAAAAAAGAAAAAAAGTTTAAGGCTTCTAAAATTTAGGACTCTAAGAAATAAAGAAATAAGTGTCTCGCCAAGAGAAGAGGTGTGTTATAGCAAAATCTGTAATATTTAAATACTGTCAGCAGTCTTTAGAATGCATTATTCTTCACAGAATTTCATGGAAAAAGGTCACTGGGATTGATTCAACCACTATCACCAGAAAGTTTGCATTTTAATTAACATATGAGAAAATATGTATTTTAACTTCATAAGAAAACTGTACTACAGCATTTTCTCTGAGATCATAGTAGTTAGATGTATCTTTAGAAAATGTATATTATCTATTCTGAAAAGAAAGGGAGGTGCAAATGTGGATTTTTCTTCTAACTTTGGTGTTCAGCTGACTGCACTGCATTTCAAGTAAAATATTATTCTGATTTAATAGTCAATATTTTATGACAAAATATCAATGTTGCAATCAGTAGGTGAAATCACTACTATAATGTGACACACAATATTTCACAGGTGTGAATCTGTGTACTCAGGACTCAGCCTGGACCATTTAAAATGCTGGTCACAGCGAAAACTGATGTACAGTAGATAGTAGCCATGGAAACCAGTCAGAGCTTACCTTAATAATGTTTTTTTTTAAGAGAACTAGATTTCAAAGGGCGATTTTTCTCTTTCTTTGGGGGCATAGTGCATTATAGCATCTAGGAAATTATCCATTAGAGGTTTTTTCAAAGCAATTCCATCTTAAAATCTTCTGCAGATGTTGCACAGAGCTCATTTCTGCACACTGAAGACCAGGTGTGTTATTACGGCATGATAAACACACCTAAAACCTCCCTGGGGAATGCAACAAGTGAGGAGCAGTATCAGATCACACCCCCAGCTTCACTCAGAGGAAGCAGGTCCACTGCTGAAAATTTATTTCCAGCCACTCCTGGAGGGACCAAACAAGTGGGGAGGATGTGCTAAAAACCAGGGAAGGCAGGCAGCCAGGCACCTAGAGAATACATGCAGGGCAAGAGAAGAGGGGGGTGGAGTCCTGGCTCTTGTGAAGACTAGAGGCATGGTGGGATTTAATGCTTGAAGCCTGAGAATAGGGCAGATGGAAGCTCTTGGTAAATGCAGGCTTTGCTGTGAAATTTGCAGTGTGAAAAGTGAAGTTTTCTGGGAGGAAATAGTAATTTAGAAGATATTTTTCGTAGGAAGCAAAAATACCTCAAAAAGCTTTTTGACAGAACATTGAAATCAGGTACTGTAAAGTGCAAATAAGATTCACAACATATTCTGAGTTGACAGGGACCCACAAGGACCCTCAAGTCCAATGTTAAGTAAATGGGCATTGAACCCACAAACCTTGAGTGCCACAAGCACCCAGCTCTAAGCCACTGAGCTAATCTCATCTCCCTAAAGGGAGGAAAGCTGTCTGGTTAGTAGTGATCCCTGGGGAGGTGTGCTGCTCAACAGGAGTTCTCTGACAACAAAGACTTGGCAGCTCTCTCAGCTGCAAAAATCAGCATGAAGACCTGACTGAAGACATGCTTGCAGCTAAATATAAGCTCTATGGCTGTGGAAAGCATAGGGAAGGAAAGAAAATGGGAGAGAAACTTCCCCTTCCTTCAGCAGGGAGCCTGTTCCTGCCTCTACCCCAGCTCATGAGGGAGCAGACATCCACTTTTCCTACTCTGGTGATAAGCTCTGAAACAGATCCACAGAAAGGAGAAAAAGGAAAGCATATCAAATGAAGAAAGTGGAAAAATAAATTATGAACAGAAGCAGAGCTTAAGACATTTTCCACTGCTTTGAAATGATAAGATGCCTACAAAAGCAGGAAGACAATATATAGACATAAGATTGATTTTTTTCCACTCCTAAAATTTCTATATATTCAAGTTGGTCCTTGCATGTTCACTTTTAAAAAAATTTCCTGTTCATTAATTGTGCTTTGGTAAGAGCACCTGATCTCTGCAACAGACCCTACTGGACTTCTGTGGGCAGGTCGACAAAAAATAATATCCAAGTGAGACCTGAACTCACCCTTGCCACATTTTTCATTACTTTCTATGCTAGGAAAAAAACCAACCAAATCCTATGAATGCTGGATACCCACCACATTAGTTAGAAAGTAAAACTACTAGGAAAAAATACTGCTGCTTTGTGGTGCACAGGGAATTCACATTATTAATTTCAATTCACCACAAATTTAGCAGCAACAACAAATGTGTGACGCTGTAGCAGAAACTGAATAAAGTCCAGATCTCATAGTATGATAAAAAATAGTTAACTGTAAAGAGTTGACAGATTACTACACAGTCTTCCCCAAAACCCAAATATAAAGCTGATTTACTACAAGATTATTTCCTGTCAAATTAAGAAACATTTTTTTTCCAGTTTGGTTGGCAATTTTGCAATGCTTAGATGGCAAGCTAACTGTCTGATCTCAAATTAAATCAGCAGACTTGTGACATTATAACTGTTCTCTTAAAAAGGATAGTTCATGGAGAGGAAAGGAAAAACAACAGCAACAATTTTAATGAGGTTTTCATCTGGACTCTGAAAGTATTCCCTGGTAAGATACTAGTTTACCTCTTCCTGAAGAAAATGAAACTATAATAGATGTCATCAAGCCTTGTGGAGAAACAAAAGCTTGATGGCATTCATATTCCTCAAACAAATAACTTATCATTGAAAATATGACTCACAATAACCAAAAGCTCAGATGACTAACTTACAGTTCCAAGAACATGTCCTCTGCTGTTAAATACCAATCACAAAGTGCAGCATAGTCATTAATATTTAAAACCTCCACCACCAGGAAATAGAGTGCCACTTGAATATTCTTGCTCAGAATTTATTATCACATTTCAAATTGATAGATGTTTTCCAAAGTTTTGTTTCATGGAGTTGCTTTGATTGTCATGTGAAGTACATGAAATCACATTCTCTAAGATAGAAGCTTTCTGATGATAAGAAAAAAAAAGAGGGGGGTATCAACATTTATGATACAGCTTTTTTGGTCCCCTCAATGCCAGTGTGCTGGAATCAAATTCATGAGGCTCTTGAATCCAGTGCAGGAAGAAACATCTCAAAGGGTCACTGTCATCACTCTTCCTGTGTGCCCAATTTCACCTGTCCCCATGAAAAAGTATTATCTCTATTGCACACTGAAATTGTCTTAAGGGATGATCCCAGCTTCTGGCTTTTCCTGTGTTCTTCCTTACTCAGCATGAGCTTCCTCCTGGTGCATGCATGCTGCAATTGAAAACAAAATGTAGGTTAACCACAAAAGCTGTGCAGCTTTGATTTTTTGCTGATAATTTGGCAATATTTTCATAAGATGCTGTCTTTCCTTCTGCATGAATCATCTTATTTAATGCAGGAAGCTTTTCATTACTTTCTTTGCCAAATGTTACTCATATTTATTGAGAAATTATAGAAGGAGAGCAATCATTCACAAACTGTGCAATTTAAGTATCACAATTTTAGTGATTTACAGGGACTCTCAGAATGAAGTGAAAGTCTATAACAAAGATACCATCCTTTCTCTCTGCTCCCCTTCTTCCAATTCAAGGAACTAAGAACAAGAAACCTATAAGGAAATTCAAAAATTTCTAAGGAGTAAACAGATCCAAAGACTATGGCTTGGCAAAGTTAGAATAGCAAACACTTAAATGGTCACAGTTCAGCAATGTTATGCTGCACTTAAAAAAGGAATGATCTGTATTCATTTCAAACCCTCAAATAAAATTCAACACAGATCTTTCCTTAATATAGAATTGTGATATTTTTCTTAAAAATGCAATTTAAACTGCATTTTAGATCTATATTTGAAAATTTGAATTAGATAGTAAAGTGCACAGGTCTTTTTTTAACATGAAGCAGACTCATTTCAGAAGATTGGGAAAAGCTGTTAAAGGTTGATAAGTGAAATGGCTAAGTAAGGAAGGTTTATCCAGGAGAAAACCATATATGACTATATGGTCCAATGACTATAAATCTCATTAAAGAGGTTAAGACAACTGTTTTCTTTTGATCTAGTTTAGCACAGAGGTGGGAGTAACCAAATACTGAAGAAGAAGCCAATTTTTCTCTTCTTTATGTGAATCCTGGGATGTCCAGTGATGTTACAAGCACATTACAATAAAATTAAAATACCACCAGCACATAACATAAACCCAGACTGAATAATATATTGACTAAACAAAGCATTTAAAACTAACTTTTTGGCATCTTCTGTTAGATGGAAATAAATAATGCATAAAAATGCCAATTGTTCCTTTTCACAGAATTTACAGAAAAATATACTTTTTCATTTGTCTTGGACCAACTCATGAACAACTTTTCTCTTCTTTCAACTCCTGGAATTTGTTGCAGAACTTTTTGAGACATTGCATTTTATGCCTTCTCTCCACCTCCACGGTTCAACTTTTTTTTTATTAGCTGGAATAGCACATCTTATTACATATTCAATCAATCAATCAATCTCCTTGGAATTCCCATCTTTTCATCAAGATCTTTTTTGCACCTGCTCCTGCAGTCTAGTCTGTGAAATTTCAGCAAATGTCACTGTCAAACACCCTACTAACATGTTCATGGCAGGCGATGTGTGCATTGGTATTAATTAGTCAATACCATTCAGTTTCTTTGTCAGATGATCTGTGTTGCTTCTTCTCTTTTTTTTCTTGTATCTGAATCAGTAGTTGCAATCCATCATATTGTGGCTGGTGCTTTCTGCAGAACATCATCCAGACAGCAGATGTAATGACGTCTCCATCCTTCTTTAGCAAAGAAGATTTGGTTTTATGCTAGCTATGTTCTAACGTTTTGGCCAATGAAGTCAGCCAATCCACGCTGCAGATTTGACAATGTTCTGAGTACAAGCAACTAGAAATTTCAAATCTTCTTAAACAAGAGGGAAAGCTCCCTATAATTATGTAAACATGTCTGCTGTGCCGTGCTAGTCACAGCTGCACATCACCACATTTTGCAGAATGGTTTATTAGACTCATTTTATTGCTGCAATCCAAATGGAGAGAAATAGACTTTACTCCCAGCTAGGGGACACTGCTCGAATAGCAGACAAAAATTTCATGTAGAATTCTCACATTAACACATTTTATGTGAAGAATTCATGTGCATAGATAAATTTGGGGGCAGAAGAAGGAACAGTTTACGTGTTGGATGTCGGTGGCAGAAACAAACATTCAGTCTGTGTGAAGAACCTTTTCTAGAATAAACAAAAGAATAGTTCACACCTTCACTGAGCATATTATCTATGAACCTGAGAAACCAAATTTGAACCTTTGTAAACATTTTGGTTCTTAGCCCACAGTCAGCATCTCCTGGGAAACTGAAAAACCTGAGCAAGTCTATCTGACGGAGAAGAGTAACAGAAATGGGACTATTCACCCAGAAGTCTGCTCCCAGGTCAAGTTAAATTCAAAAAGTCATCATTTTTCCACCCATGTGTGCTCAAATCTAGAGAATTCCATGTTGAGGAGTCAAGTTTGAATGTGGACTTTACTTGCCATCCAGTCCAAGAATGTCAGCATCATGGAAGCTATAAATCAGACAAATCTTTGGTACAAAATCTGTTCTGTTCTACTTATTGCAGATGTTACTCTTGTGACATCATTGCCCATCTGCCCTGGATGCAAATGTCATCAGCTTCAGGCTACCATTTATCCCATCCAATTCCAATCATAAAATTATTGTATATAGAACTCATGCTTTTTAGGCATAGAATGAACAAACCAACAAACAAACAAACAACCCTTATTTTGCATGATTTTATTTCTTAGAGAATTCTGTATTTGCTGCTGCTTTTGATCTATACAATACAAAGTTAAACTTCCCTGTGTTTCACCTAAATTCTAGGACCTATGATGCTTTGAAGTATCCATATGACTCACATATTTGAAATTTAGCCTTTCATAATAATTATATATGTTTTTAATACAGTTGTAGTAATAATTTCTCCCTCATGTAAATGTAAACAAAGTATAATTGAAATCAAATAATAATTTAAGCAAGAAAAAACATCTGTGTCCTAATTTATGACCATTATAATAGTATTTTAGTTTTTAGCTTCCAGTGATTTCCCCTCCCAAGTTCTGGTCTTGAAGCTTGTGATCCTTCCTCAGAAACAAGACTTTAGGCAAACATAGAAATTATTATATTTATTATCCATGTGGTTTGGTTCAATTCTTCCACAACATCTTGTTACGTTTCTTCTTATGAAGCTCCAACATGAAATAGTGGCTCCTTTGTATTTCTCAATTCTCCTGACCAACAGTAGATGCAAAGGTTTGTCTTATAAAGATTCTTTTGCCTTTTGAATGATTTTCTCCTGCCTCTGGATGAAGTAGGTCTGTTTAGAACCACAAAAATACATACTGACCTCTGTCCTATTTTGGAGACAAAAGTATATATTTGTTCCTATAACTCCAGGCCATAAACCCTCTCTGCCATTCAGATGAATCTGAACCACTCCCTGAGACTGCTTTCTCAATAAATGTGGCAGCAAGCCATCCATCTCATCTCCTAAACAACTGTTGCATTTCATCCCACATGGGTAGGGTTGGCAACAAGAAGGCCCCAGAATCTTTAGCAAGAGAACTGCAGTGCATATACAGGAAAGCAGGGCCTGATGCCCTCTGCATTGCTAAACACATACAGAGTCTCCCTTGTATTTCCTTGAAAATTATGTCTTACAATTAATGTTTTACTGAGCTGCCTGGGTCATGTTGTCAATGCCAGAGCTATTATTTCAATCTCTGGGGACTTAAAGAAGTGACATCCCACTTATGCTTGACTCACATTTTCAGATATTTCTTTGAAAAATGAAGAGTGGAGATGTGCCTCATTTAACAAAGATAGGGATTACAACTTTAATTATTAATGATAATTTTATATGTTTTAGAGGGAATACACTACTAAAGCCTAAATCTGTTATGAATATTCCTTCCCAGGTATACATAGTCTTCAATTTCCTTCTACTTACCCATTTGCAAGAATTTGTAATCAAGAGTCTCTGGAATCTTCCTCTTCATAAGAGTATAATCTGGACATTTTCCAGATACATCAAAACTGAGTGCATAAAGTCCATTGCTGACATCTTGGAACAGCAGAAGCAGGAATGATAATACTAAGGCAGAAGTAAGACATCCTGATTGCAGGTAAAGCATGAACAATGTTGACAACTAATTGCCATCACCAAGGGAACATTGCAGTCACAGTCTGTTAATTCTCAAATCTGTCATTAGTTAGTGAATAGTAGCAAAGGAAGTGTAATTGCAGTGATGAGGAGGACATATAAAGCAGCAGCACATAGAAGCCACCAAAAGTTATGTCTCTATGCTAATCCTTGGATGTGATACAAAAGAAGTGGCAGGAAGATGTCTACAGCATGGGAACATGACTTTGGATTGATTCTAACTATGGTCAGAGTAGGTGTTCTCATTAATGTCAGTCATGATATCATGTACATTATCCCTTTGCTATTGTGATGTCCTGTATAACCTCCAGAACCATCTCCAAAGCTTCTTGTGACTTCTGGCAGCAGTGTACATGAAGACACACAACCTCCCAGCTTCTCTGAGAGGCAACTCAATGCCTGAGGAAAAATCAGGACCACCATCTCACCCTCTGAAAAACCTCATCACATCACTGTAGTACTGCTCAACAAAAATTGTTTTGCTCAGCTTCAAAAAGGAACTGACAAATTGCCACACAGGAACAGCACAGAATTTTCTGTGTAGTGAATTATGAAACACAGATGGATTTTTATCCATTGTCAGTCTTGCACTATACAAATGCAGGATGTGGCAGGATCAAGTGGCAGTGGTTTTAAACTGAGAGTAGAGTTTAGATTAGATATTAGGAAGAAATTGTTTCCTCAGAGAGTGGCGAGGCACTGGAACAGGTAGACTGGGTTAGTTTTGGACTCTCCATCCACGGAAGTGATCAAGGCTAGGCTGGATAGGGCTCTAGAGACAACCTGGTCTAGTGGAAGGTGTCCCTGCCCAAGGCTGGGTGGTTGGAACTAGATGGCCTTTATGGTCCCTTCCAACACAAACCACTCTGTGATTCTAAAATTCCGTGTTTGGTCATTAAGACAGTGCAGTAACGCAGGTTGGTAGTCTTCCTTGCACTGGTAAGCATATTGTCCTTCAGTTGTCAAGAACAATAAGTGCTTTTGAGTGAAGCATTTATAAGGCAAAGCTGCACACACAGATGTCTTTATGGATGGGGAAATATATCCCAATTGCAATTGTTTTTAAGCCATCCTATTACCTTCAGTTCATGTTAATTATATTCACAATAAAATTTTCACTGTGTTGATGAACTGTAGCAAAGAAAGCTCATAAAACCTGAAGAGTTATTTCTGTTTGCACAGTGTCATTGGACTGTGTGGCAAATGGGAGTAAGTTCTTCCTGAAGCTCTCAGTTACACATATTCCCTGAGAAAATGATAAGGTTAATTTGATTTCTATTTTCAATTTTTTTTTCTTTTCCTATATACAGTGGGCAGTAGCTGTCATCTTTACTAACTGTCTTGCTTTTCCTACTATTTTATTGATCAGTAATTTGTCATTGTGAGTTCCTACACTAAATTTGCTTTATCAGTAATATTTTCTTTGTCCAGCTATGCAACAATTATTTTAACTTTGATATAATAATATAAAATTATTTATAAGAAATTTGTATTTTCATGTCAATATTTCAGTGAAAAGAAATTGATAAACAGCAGAACCTTTATACCACACTATTATGAAGGGATGGAATAATCATTATGGAGCATGATTGCTACAATAATATCTAAACAGTTCTTTATAAATTGTGGTAGAAGTGGAGGCAATGGTGAATGTTTTCTCTTATCTTTTTCCACAGTATCCCAATAACACAGCTGGAAAAGGGAATTGGACATTGTTGATGGAAGAGAATTTATATGCAAATGCACTGGAATTTTCCAAGCCATGGGATGACAAAATGTTATAGTAGGTAACCTGTGCAAAAGAGGCACCATGTGTTTTGAGTGCTATTGATTTTTCTTATTTAGATTGGGTATTGATTGCTCCTGTCTGTCCATTGATTAGTGAAAAAGTCTATTTTTCACTTTCAAGAGAATCCTTTTCATTGCTTTGCTGCCTTTTATTCCTAGGCAAAATGCCTATAGATGCTGCACTTCAGGAATTTCTAGGCATACGTGACCTTTTAATTATTTATGAGTTGCATATCTATGAGCTGAAATCTCATGGCAGGAAATGAGATTAAATTGGTCTGAAAGAAGAATCAGGTTCTCCAAGTTGTAGGTCTGAAGCATGGCATCCAAAGAGAGCCTATTGTTCTGCACAGATACTGCTTTGGCATACTACAGATAAATTGAAGATTACATGTCCAAAACTCTACAGTATTTTTCTTTATTACTCAAAAGATAGGAAATGCCATCACCTTACTTAAGAAGAAAAAGTAGGGGCTTCCCCTCAGGGTTTAGCCTTCTTTCCCACCAGGTAGCCCTGCCTTGGTCTGGCAACCTGCCTTGGTCTTCCCCAAAGGAATACAACTGCTTCCTCACCCTGCAAAGGAACTGCCAAATCTCCTCCTGCAGAGATAGCCCCACAGACCGCCCCCCAGAACAGAGATGAAGATCAAGAACATGTTCTGGCCCTTACAGGAATTTTTCTGCTATGTGTACCCCATCACTAGATTTCAATACGAAAGTTAGAAAACAAATACTGACTGCTGTTTGGGAGTTTGTAATTGTGGCTGGCTCTTGGAGCTAGATGTCCTTCATACTCTGTTTATTTGCATTATGTTGCTACAGCAAATACAAAACACAAACAGCCAGTTAAGCCTACGACAGATTCACACTCTAGAGAGGCACAAAGGCAAGTCTGATAAAAATGAGGACTGTGGAGTAGGAAGAGTGTTCTTGGTTGTTTTGTTGGGGTTTTTCAACTCCTTTGTAGGAGTTTTGTTGCTTTATCTTCAGTCCTACAAATTCGGTATTTATTTTTTAGAAGAAATGAAAGAAAATTTAACATTGCTAATGTGTTTTTGACTTCACAAATGTATTTGAAACGTGACAAAACCCCCTGCTTTCAAGTATGTTTTCTCCAAAGCCCATAATAAGTTTTAATGGCTCAGAAAGAATATCATAAATACAGCATCATCGAACCTAATCTACCATGAGAAGAATAGTAATATCAAATGGCCTCTCCTATAGAAATGAATTGTAATTAATTACCTAATTTGTTGGAGGATTTGTAATATATATTTAATGACACTACAGGCTGACATAGCCTTCCAGGCAGTGTTCTGAGGAAACATGATCTAAGCATAGCCTCAAGCTGATATTATCAAATAACTCACCATGCTGTGTAAAAAAAATCCAGATAAAACAAGCAGCTAATGTTTCAGCTTATAGGACCTAAGGAAAGCCTGTTTTCACCCTAGCATTTCTCTCTGGCATCTCTATCCCCTCCGTCTTTATATCTGGAACGTGCGGTAAATAAATATTCAGCACTGGCCTGATTGTAGGTAACACCAAGCAAACAATAGCCCATTACTATATATCACACTCCAATTACTAAAGATCTTGCCATGTGTCTGATAGTCTGATATAAACAGTCCATTAAGCTTTCTAATGGTGGTGTTAAATAAAGGGTGAAGGAATAGTACTAGAACAGTTGGAAGCCTCTGGGCAGATTTGCATCATCACAGGCCACTCCTTTCAATGAGATTGTGCTATTGCTTCGGTCGATAGAAACTGTCATTTGAAGGTTTCCAGTTCTCCTGCCCTTTTTTGTTGAACAAGCAGATGTATCTAAATATTTACTCTTTTGTCAATTTTCTTTTACAAAGTCCTTGCCCTTTATTCCCACTTATGTTATTGCCTCTTTTTGCCAGATGGAACAGTGCATGTCTCCTAATCAAGAAGGGAGTCTCTGATAAAGACCCTTCCTGGAATCTAATGCAGCCTGTGAATCTCTCAGCATCTTTGAGGGATAGCATTAGTAATATAAATGACCCCTACATCAGTGTTCTGGCAAGGCATTGTAAGAGTACCCAATTATGGTACAATATTTTTTTCAATCAGAGAAAATGTCATTATTTTTTTTATTTTGATTAAAAATAGTAGAGCCTTTCAAACTCAGAATAACTACAACAAAAATCTACTTAAGATCTAGAAATGTAAATTCAAAAGACACTATATCAGAAAACTAAAATAATTGAAGAAGTATTAGATTAGAATAAAAATGTTTACAGAACTGTAAAACTGAGTTTCCTTTAGAAAGGCTGTAGCATAGCTGGTGTGTGTTATACAGAGGATTGGCAATGAAACACAAGAGAATAACAGTCAGTAATGTTCTCCATCATAGACTGAAACTGGGTTAACTGCTGAGCTATAATATAAACAAATAAACTGAAGAAAATTACAAAACTGACTTTAAATGTCTGAGTCTCACAGACTGATTATTGTTTAGTTTAAGCTATAATGAACAGTAAACTATGGACATGCTGTTTACTTTTAAAGATGTTAGTGTGCCAGAAGACAGCAATTAAGCAGCTCTTTAGTTTAGATTGATCTGACAAAAATCTGTTAAATTGTAAAAATTCAACTTTATTTTATCATACACTAGCCAAGTCCAGAATGATGGTCCACTTCATATGTAAAACACAATAAAATGTTACATGCAACATTCTGGCACTTAAAATTAATTTCAGCAGTGTTTCTTTCTTTTAAATTCTGCTGATTTAGTAATTACAATAGCAGTCAACAAGTCTTCTGTCCACAGGCCTTCCATGAAGCTAATGGATTCGCCAGGAACCATGACACAAACCAGCATCATAGCACTGGACATCAAAGGCACCTCCTTTCAGGGCTTTCTTTATTTCTAGAAAATAAGCTGGCACCTGGCGGTAATTTTGGGGAACCTGCCTGATATAACACCTTGGGATGACTGTGAATATGGTTTGCAATGTATTTTACTGTACAGAAAAAATTTTCAAATAATTTCACAGTTGTCACTGAACAGGCTTTGCAATAATATCAACCAAATATTGCATGACAACTTCTGCTTTGTTTTGTTTTGTTTTGTTTTGTTTTGTTTTGTTTTGTTCAGTTTGGTAGGGATTTCCCAAATGGCTCAAGCAAAATGTAACCAAGGATACAAAGAGGCTCTATTGTCTCTTTGTGACACAGTCTCAAATAGAAAACCATTTTTAAATAAGTGAGTGGTGCTCCAGCACTTACTGGTGAGGAAAGGGGATCTCTTGGAAGCTTTCATGAGCCACAATTTAGCAAATGGGAGCAGAGAGTGTATTTTCCTCTAGTATATCAGCTGTTAGCTCTCACTCTGTAGGAGCTTGCTTTGTTCTTCTGAGAAGGAAGCAGTTAAAAATCTGAAAAGGGCAAAATGCAAAGTGTTTACAGAAGTCACAGAATCAGAAGAAAATTTTGTTCCTTGAATAAGTTGAGGCCTGAAGTCATTTGGTAAGCAAAAAGCCAAAAGCTATTGGAAATGAGACTGCACACACAGATGGAAGCCACACCCAGGGATATCAGAAGTTTCTGATGGAATTGACAGGTACAAAGACAACCTCCATATTAAGCTTCACAGGTTCATTTTATATGTGATTTAGGCTGATCTCATTTTAGATACCTAAACTGTAGATTTCTACCTCTGACCTCATTGCCAGAGGTTTTTCTTGTAATTGACAGTATGAAAGAGGTATATAGGTAGTTTTAGGGCATGTTTCATCTTAGCTGCTCTAGCCTTAGATGAATCTCATTTTATAAATGCATATTTCGTTTCACTCATTAAAAATTAATTTTAGGCCACCAGTTCAGTCACAAAGCCAGATCCACATTACAGTCAGTCACATCAGATCAAATGTGAAGCTGGAAATGCCAATGCCCCAAACCACAAATATCTTAGAACAAAGAATCTGAAAAGCTTCTAGTCCATAGGAAAAAAAGGAAAGCAGAAGAACTTCTAACAGCTAAAAATCATCAGCCACTTAGTATGCTATGAGGAAGCCAACAGATATTGAATTTGGACTTGTTGTTAGTATGACTTCATGCAGCATCAACTAATGATTAAAGCAGGGTATGAAGGAGCTGTTATGCTGTATTACCCTGGCATATCACTTCGATGAAAAAGAGATGGTAAATCATAAATCATTGACTGGTCTACTTGAACAACCTTCACCACTTCAGACATTGTAAGAAAGCCAAATGGTGATGTGAGGCCATACACTGATGTTAAGAAATGGTCCATAAATAATCTCTCTCATGTTTATAGCACAGTAGTTAAAAACAGGAAGAAAAATTGTAGCAGTTAAAACTTTTCATACATTATCATTTTCAACACATGTGAGTATGAAACGAAATGCCTCCTGGTTGTCTCATTTCTGCAAGAGCCTTTTAGATTCATTAAAGTGTTGAAGACATTTCAGAATTAATAAATGGCCCTCATTTAAGACATGATAATTAAAGACATGCAGTCAGGTCTTTAATTCCACAGGACAAACAAGAAGTATTTGGTAAGAGGATAAACAGCAACTGCATAACCAAACAGGATTGGAAAGAACAGTCTGGGTGACGACATTCAGTCTTATTCTAAAATCTCTTGGATTTACAAATCTCCATTTAAAGAATTTTTTTAATCCTAATCCCTACTGAAAGTCTATTGCAGAACTATCACCAAACCTTTAAACCAAAGATTAACTTTTTTGTTGTTGTTGTTATAATTAACATGGGAATTTCTGCAGTTTATTTACAGGCTAAGCTAATTGGGGAGAATGGCATCTTTTTCATAATCTCTGACCACCTTACTTTCCATATCAGTTCATACGTCACAGCAAATCTTTCACTCAGTGCAGCTTCCTCTTCAGAATGCTTCTTTGAGCACCATTATTTCTTTGGCTGAAAGAGAATACCTGTGTGCTGCTATTGGCTGGGGTAGAGTTAATTTTCTCCACGGTAGCTGGTATGGGGCTACATTTTGGATTTGTGTTGGAAACAGAGGGATTTGTGCCTGATAACACAGGGATGTTCTAGCTACAACTGAACAGTGCTCACACAGGGTCAAGGCCTTTTCCTCTCCCCATCTTCACACCAAAGGAATATGTGACAAGAAGCATAATATGAATCATTTTTACTACTTTATTTATTGCAACTATGATATATAACTTATCAGAAATGACAACTGGTTGGCCATCAATGTTTTGTAATCTCCCATAGCATTATACTGTTCTCTTTCAAATAGCTGGAGTCACACCATGAAAAATCTCCCTCACTGCCAGAATTTGTCAAGGGTTAACTTTATTTTCTCTGAATATTCAGTCCCATATCAATATCTATATTCTGTTTACATTCCCAGAAATGTTTATTGTTCATTATTTGCTGTAGTTCCACTGAAAATTCTGTGGTTAACCACTAGGGAAAAGAAATGACACTATAAGAGTTAGATGTACAATAAGGCTTTACGGAGACAGATTTAAGAGTCAGCAGACAGATGAGGAATGAGGTCTTGAAATGAAAAAGTTGAAAGTTTGAACTGTGAGGGTGTAAAGACTTAATGTTGCCCAGGAGATGGAAAACCACATTAAAAAAGATTTGTCTGCAGTACCTCACTGAAGAAATTTGTTAGCATAACAGTGGAGGGAAATTGCAAATTGAGTGAGTCATAAACACTGACACTTGAACACAAAAGGCAAATGCACAATCAATATGTATTTGCAAACACATATGGACAGAAGCATTGTTGCCCCTCAGTGTTAAGTGTAAAAGGGGTCCTGCAATAATTGGGTTTTGCCATTGTTCTGGTCAAATTATTATCAATCCTGGAAAGCAGCTAAACTTAAACATATGTGATTGCAGTGAAGTCATTTTCCAAACGTGGAGAAAAAGCCTTCAGGAGGCTCTGTCTGTGCTATAACCAAATCACCACAAGGAAATTACACCCACAACCTACATTCAGGCAAAACCTGACTAAACAAAAGAGGCATTCAAAAGACTAAACACGTTTAAAAGCATGAGCTCTGTTCTGACATTTCAGCTTGCTCTAATGTTCTGACATTTCAGCTTGCTCTAATGTGGACTTGGACATTATTTTTTGTTTGAAAGTCCTATAGCAAGATCCACCTGGTCTCTGTGAGTTCAAAAAGAGAACTTTGTCTGAGACAGCCAGGCTGGTCAATATGAGAACTCCTTGAAGGTCTCCTTCACATAAAATGTACATTCCAAAAGGACTAAGTGGCTGCTGTTACTGGGCATTACATCCCAAGTTTAATCTGCTGGCTATCCTAATAATTTCCTTCTGTATGACTTACTTCATAAAAGAAATTGCTAAAAGCCTGTCCGTGATGAAAGTCCACCTGTTACTTGTGGATATAAAAAGCCTCCAGAGAAAAATGTGGAAGTAGAAAATACAGAAGCAATTATTTTAGCAATGACAAAAGCAGATTTTACTTACTACTTTTTCCTCCTCTAAATAATTCAGCAACTGGGAGATTTCATGTCAGCGATTTCATTATAGGAATGAAATTATTTCACAACCCCCTTTCCTTTCACAGTTGACACAGGTTCAGCTCCTCGGAGAGACTCTTGAATTCTTAAATGTCAACACTAGTGCTAATAACCATCAGCCATTTCACTTTCTTGCTTAAATTTCCCTAGTACACAGAAGAATGTATCCTTTAGTATCGGGGTTGCTGCACTTGTAAAGAGAATGGAAAATGAGCTACACTGTAACTAACTGGGCATAATGAGTTTTTACTGGGATTTAGAAGCTGTTAATAACCACGATCTGTCTCCATAAATTAAAAACAATACCTGGCCTCTTACAGTTTTCCCTCACTTGGTATCTGTCTTGTTCATACTTTATAGTGGCTGTCAGTGCATTTATTGTACTAGATGTTAAGATTTCCCAAATGGAAGATGTATTTCTAGGAAAAACTGCCAGCACTGTACAGGTGGGAGAAATACTGTCCTTTAGAAAGTATGAGCAAGAACTTTGAATTAATGTTTTAATCTTTGCACAAAATCTTGAAAACTGCCTTCCTGTAGCATGGAGGAAATATTAAAACAGTAGGGCAGTTAATGCATTTCCTGGGACTAATTTAAAAAAATAATGAGATAAAATCAAATAAATTATGTTAAAGACAGGAGATGAAAATGCAGGCATAACAGTACACCTGCAATAACTAAAAACAGGGAAGCAAAAGTAAATGGTGTTCTGTAGCACAGCCCATTGGCAGTAGCATGCTGAGGGCACATTTTCATCATGTTAATCTTTTCCAGCCTGGCTTTTAAAAGTATATATCTTTTCCCTGAAAAGTCAATTTCTGTATTCTGGGATAGCTATAGTTCCTCTAAGTGCTGCAGGAGCTTTCCAACTTGCTCTCTCTGCATTTCTATGTAGCAGTGGCCTGTGCTCTCTTCCCCTCTCAGCCCAGCCATGCACAGCTGTGGCTTCCAGAAACACAGACATTTTCTCTATTCCTCTCCTGAGTGGTGGTAGGACAGGCTGGATAATCTACATGCAAGCACAAAAAAAGGTAAGGATTGAGAACTATTTTCCCTTTCCAATCATCCTCCATTGAGTACCCCACCCTGACTTATGAAGTAGGTTATGCTAACACTTAAGGAGACTGTTTTTAGCAGTCTCTGAAGGCAAGGGACATAGGCACATTCCCTGTTAAAAGTCCTGCCTACCTTCTCTCTGAAATAACCTCTTGCAGGTTCTGCCCAATTTCAAAATGCTGCAGCCCATTCTCAGCACACTCCCAAGGCCTCCAGATCTCCATGAGGGATAACAGGCACCTGAGTCCCCACACTCCCCTCACAGCTCCAACAGAGCTGATTTTTCAAACCCCTTGGTTTTATAGTCTTTGAGAGATGTAACTATGGTTTTAAGTTGTTGAATATTTCTTTGCAATTTTTTAATCTGATCTGGTACAAGGACTTCCTATAACTGTGGGGAAAATTCTTTTCAGATTGCTACTAACGGAATCCATGATTAACATAGGCAATTTTCTAAAAGGAAAAAAAAATCTTTTGTAAATAACATCAGTGCCTCTATAAATATCTTGGAAATTTAGATTTTCTTCAACCAGTAACTTACCGGTGATTATGATGCTTGAATGAGACTCAGTGATTTAAACATGATCAGCCATTATTCTCCTTCTATTGTCTCATTTTCTCACTGGTAATTAATATCTTAAATGATGCATTCATTGGAATATAGAAAAAAACTCTGCTTGACCATTTCAGCTTCTCAGTTTTTTCAGATTCTTTCCCAGAACTCACTTCTGACAGTATCTTTCTTCCAACAAATTGTTACTTTTTATAGCATTCCCTCCCTTTCTCATCTTCTTGCACATAAGCACATATACACATATAAATATGCACTTTTTTTTCCCCAGGATGTAAGGAAAGGGAATGGAAATGGCAGCAAAACAGGTCCAATCACAAAACAATCACCATCTTTAAGCAGAGTTATAATCCTCTGTCAAGACATACTAAAATGTTCCGGGTATCATGACTAATAATGGGATGACTCTCTCTCTTACTGGCATTGCACAAACCACAGCACGTTTCAGGAGACCAAATCCAACACCAGGAAAAGCTGTCCATTGTCATATTTGTCTGCTTGAACTTACGCTTCCAAAAAGTGAGAAGCTCCTGTCAACATATTCTAGTCAGAAAAACATTACTTCATGTCAAAACATATCTAGAGGAGGAAGTCAGTGATCCCTAGTATTGGTTTCCTTTTTGTCCTTCATGAATTTCGAAAGCCTGAGCATTCATGAAGCAAGATAAAATGGAATTATTTTTTTGTCTTTTAATATAAAAAAATTATTGTTTCCCCCATAATGTAAATCAGAGGAAAATTATGCAGTTGATATTACATGGAAAGATGAAATCGCTTCTTTAATACCTCTTAGCAATTTCTGCAATCCTTGGAATTCTTCTGACATCCTGTTCTCTCAGAGATATATGGGTCACTTCAGAAAGAGTAAATCCAAGCTCTAAGAGCTACATGTATTAATTAGATTTTTCAATAAATAATTTAGCAAGTCTGTTTCAGTTGAGAGGTTTCATTAAACACTTGAAAATATTTTAAAATTTTGCATCTTTTTGCATCTGACACAGGTTGGTGTCCCCGGAGATGTCTCTAGGTTTTTACATACAATTGCACTGTTATACCAATAAATCGTTCGCAGCTATTCTGCATACATTTGCTTTGTCATATAGATAATTTTAATCCTTCTTTTTTAATTTTTTTTAGAGTTCATTGATATTCACCCTTTAAAGAGGGAAACATTAACCTGAGGCTTACAAAGGTCTGTCTTGCCTCTGGAAATTTTTCTGCCATGGGATTAATGAAAGTTACATAGAAAATAATTTAAGAAGAACACAATATTTTACTATTCCACCCTCTTTCACAAATTTGATTTCTTATTTTAATTTGAAATCACTTTTGCTTCACAATTAAGCAGATTTTGTGTTCATTATTTTTCTTTCTTATCACAAACAAGGCTTCAGGCTGTGAAATCTGCATAGGAGTATAAGAATGTTCCTGTTTTGTGGGTGGTGTTTAATGCCATTACAATGTCTTATTAATGGCTCTGATGTACTTCTCTGAATAATTAAATTCTGCTAATGGCTGTAGTATTTTCATGAGCAACATTATCCTTTTCTTTTATTATTATTACTGCCAATGAAGGATAGGAAGATGACAACCACTAAAATGCAGCTCTTGTGGAACCCAAGGACATATATTTAGCATAAATCAATCCCATCAGAATGAACTACAGAACAAGGCAAAGAGTTTTTCTGGAAGACTTTCAAAACACCATCAATAAAGGGATGCTACAATTGATTACTTCTCAGCACACATTCTAAGATAAATGACCTGTGATTCCACTTAAAAGTTAATGTTGAAAAATCTTCAAATGCTAATAGCAAAGAGCAATACATAAACACGATGAAAAGAATCAGCAGATATTAGAGGCAAAAAATACAGGCATGCAGATATACCACAAAAATACACATCAAGACCTTTTCCAAAACCCAGATACATTTATTTCACAGGTATTTACAAAGTGAAAGACAATTACTACACAAAGAGATGAAACAATGAAACTTTGAAGTTAATCCACAAGATAAAACTCTTCCAGCAAGATAAAATTTGTTTCTGAAATTTATCACTTTCTGTTTAAACTCCTCAATTTCTCTCTTCATGAATACTCAAGGGCTGGATTACACCATTAAACCAATAGAATGCAGTAGGGTTGTTTGCTCAGAGCTCGTTTGTCTCAGAGGCAGCTTATGGCAGCCCACTCAGCAGTCCATTCCACAATAAAAATGGGAAATACATAGACTTGTGTTCTCCCTGAATCTTGACAGTTCTGTAGATGTGCACAGATGTCAGACAAACAAATAGTATGAGACAGACAAACAAATAAATAGACTGTCCAAACCTCTTTTGGCCTTTGCAGTGTGGAAAGACACTTAGTTCATGATGTTATGTCACTACTGCCAGCCCAGCCAGACACACACAACAGAGCCAGGATCATTTAGGAGCCAAAACCAACTTGTCCTGATGGAGCCATTTCTGGGAAATCAATAATGTGTGCTATGCATTTAGACTGACAGATAGAGAAAAATTTCTATCCCTCCTAGAAGGGAGGCACTAAAATACTTTTCCACACAAAAATATTGGATGGTAACAAACAATGATTTTAATATAAAGGTCTATGAAATATTTATGGGGAGGGGCATTATGGAAAGGCATATAATATTGTCATCTCAAATAACCAGCAACTGAACATCACAGTCCATTTTGCTTCTTCCAATCTGTCACCCAAATTGTGTCTATTTGCAAACTGGCTTCAGTCCACATTTACCAGGACCTAGTTACAAGAGAAATGTTTATTTTCTGAATAGATCCACACTATAATTTTCTTCCCTAAATGATTGTATATTAATCTGAAGATCTATGAAAAACTGCTTTTTATTTTTGACATTCTTATTAAAAGATTGTCTCATTAAAAGTGCTGGCTCATTCTGGTGTGTTTAGTTTGGATTACTAAATAACATACACTTGCAAATATGTCTGGTGACTTATGTAAAAACAGGAATTATTTAACTTGCATACAATTTTCCTACTTCACTGCAGAAATTCCTCCATTGTCAAAGATATCCATTATCAAGAGCTACAATCTCTTCCTATGCTCACAGTGATTATAATCACCTGCATAATTGTCAGCCAGACTTGGTGGTAATTGTTTTTCTGAAGTGCATTATCTGTGCTCTGCTAATAGAAGTAAGGAAAGCTTTAATGTTCATACTGCTTCTGGAGCAGACTGGTGATGAGTGTGCGATTTTTAAAAACAGATTAATTTACTGAATCTAATGCCTCTTTTGCAAGAAAATGAGCATGTCAATCTTTATAATAGAGAGGAAAGAGAAAAACACTGCCATTTCATTTTTTACCACAACAAAAGTGTATTGGATATTTTCTCTTTTCTTAAAAAAAAGCTCCTTTTTTTCCCTCTCTAAGAAGAAAGCTGAATAATATAGACCTGTACTTTCCTTGAAACTGCTGTTTTGAACCAAGAGCAATGACAGGATCTGTGTGTGTCTTGAGCAGCAAAAACAAATAAGCTTTTTCAGTTGAAAGACTTTAGGACTGACTACCTTACCTTAGTTGAAATACTCAGAATCAAAAGATAGTAATTTTAGAACGTGCCCAGCTTGAAAACACAGGGATTAATTCCTTGTTGCCAGGTAAGACTTGATTGTGATTTATCATTTTAGACGAATAGAAAATCCAACTCCCCCATTAAAAAAATTAACATTAGACATAGTATCAACAAAAAGCATCTACCTCTACAATACTTTGATCAACCTCTTTAAATCCTTGTTCCAAAGGTAAACATAAGGAAAAGTAAAAGCTTTGACCCCCATGTTGTACCTTGGGATAAGCATTTTCCAGAGATAAGGATCATTGTCTCAATGCTTACTGTGCTGACACATTGCCCATAAGTATTTGGATGCCCTATGTTACCTTTGAGGATATGGCAACCACTAGCAAATGAAATCATCTAACAATGTTAACTGTATATTGATACTGTAATCACAGGATGATTCTTGCATATTAGATAAACACTTTTCAATTTGAATAATACTACTTATCAATTAATTTCTTATTCACATCTCTAGCTCAAATTAATGAAGTACATCAAATATTCACAGCTATCATCAATATCTAGCTGACTGAGAAGAAATCTCTAATGATAACATGAATAAAGTAAAAATGTTGAATGTGATCATAGAATAATTTATTTTGTACCTTTCATTATAGCAAGAACCCTTTGATGCATATTATGACAAATACCTTCTTCTAGCTGTAAAACTTTATAGTGTTGTGAGGATAAGGTGGAAGATTACTTTTTTAAACTAATAGCTCAAATTAAAATCTTCTCACACCGGCACATGCACTTACTAAGCCTCCAAAATGTCCTTTGTACGTCTGCTTAAACAAAGCCTTCATAATAATTCAACTTGATTTCCTTCCTCCCACCACCCCCAGGGGGTTCACTGAACAATCTGGCATGCACAGAATATTATCTATCATAAGGGATGATGAATACTGATAAAGCCCCACTTCTGTGGAAATCTGGACCTTTGTGGAGAAGGCCTGGATTTGGGGAGGTGATCTGCTCTGGGGTCAGTGCTGATCCTGTTGAGCCATGAGTAGGCAACAAGAGTCCATCACAAAAAGCCCAAGGCCTCCTCAGTGGGTCATTTGAAGGAAATCCAGAGGAAGACAATAGAGAAAGCCATGCTTAACATTTCCAAAACTAAATTGGGATGTCATTTGAAATATTAAAATGACTGTGTTTGCTTTTGGGCAGTAAAATTGAGAGAAGATATTAAAAGAGCTTCAAAAGAAAAAATGAGTTTTGGGGAATTTTTATGCAATAAGGAAAGGAAAAGTATATGTGTTATAGAAAGGGAAACTTTTTTATAAATATTGAGAAAAAATTACATAAAAGGTTTCTCCACTCTGGGTGCATGTTTTTGTGTGTGTCCCAAAATGTGTGCACACTTATAAAGACACAGGGAGAGATGAAACTGCACAAACTGTATATTTTTGTAACAAGCATTTCCTTCCTTCTCAATGTGTTCAATATTATTTGTGGATCACACTCAAAAGTTCAAATTCAATTTCTGGTCAGGTAAGAGCCCAGCATATGTCAATGGGAGAGTTATTCACTTGGGAGATGAAAAAAGGAAAAAAATTGCAAATCCTACCAGAGTTTTCAAAACTGTCTTGAAATGCATGTTAGTTTAAACTTGGTGGTGATTTTTTAGGATGTGTATGAGCCATTTGATGCATAATAGAATTACTAAATGTCCTGCAGTGAAGGAGTCCTTCCTGTAAAAAAGAGCGGTTACCTACATTTCTGTGATGTCTATTTTGGCTTAGATTTATGGTGCCTGCTCATTGTCCTTTATTAAATGCTTCCATTAACTTTTCTGTTACATTTTTTCACAGCTTACAGCTCTATAAAATTGAGTTACTATCTATGCAAATTCATACCATTTACATTTGTGAAAGTCTTGGTCCAAATAAATGTGTTATCTCTCTACATATCTGGTATATCTTGAGGCAAACCTTTGCCTAGTTTTTCAAGATGCATTAACGTTTCATATTTCACCAAATCTGATTAAAATAAGTCTCTGTACCATGTTGTGATGATGTGGGAGCAAGGTACAGAGTTAAAGTCAGATCTGATCAGTACATAGTGGTGATAGTAATTCATTGGGTCATCAGCTTGCTTAGTCAAGAACTTCCAAATTTGTTTCTATTTTCTGTCTATGGACTAGATCTATAAAAATAATGCATTGCAATTATTTAAGGATGTATTTTGCTTGGTTACCCTTACCACAGATCCAAATTTCCACTGCTGCTGTGCCAGGTGCCTGGAATACCACTGTATGCAAAGATGTATTACTTTCCTTTGTCCTTAGTCTTTCCTGCTGAACAGCTTAGGCAACTTGTTCCTCAGCCCAGTACTCTTTGTGGATAACATTTCCAAGATCGTTTTTCCGAGCAAATACAGCTTGGACGCCACAGTAAAGGCTGTAGAAAGTTCCTCCAGGGCTCAAGGAATATATAAATGGGGAGTTCACAATCAAGGGAAATCAGTTACCTTCTTCTCTGTCACAAAGCACATAAATGATCCCATCAACCTTCATGCACTGAAAAGGAATGGAATTAAAATTTCCATCTTTATTGTCCATTGCCAAATTTATCTTAATGTAATCATGGAAAAAATATTTCAATACCGACTTTCTTCTTTTAACATTTTTTTTAAAAAATTTGTTGTTCCTGCCACTCAGATATATATACACAGTTGTACTACATTGCTCAAGTTACTGTTATTCTTCCCATATCTACTAAAAGCATTTTTTTCAGAAATCATGTCCTTCACTTCTTTGCATTGTAGCAAACCAAAACAAACCCAAAGAAACAAAACAAAACCAAAAAAAGCAAGCAAGCAAGCAAGCAAACAAACAAAACACCACCAAATTACATTTACCAAAAGTAGCAAATCTGTTGTTGTACCTTAAGAATGATCCGGATCACTGAGTGAATGAGTGAAATACTTCACATTTTTTTTTATTTTTCCTTCTTCAATAACCTTCAGAAAGAAGAGAAGTTTGCTCAGTATAACAATAAATCCTGAATCTACCATATAGTCACAACAAATCCATATGAAGGGTTGTTTTTTTTGGTGTTATTCTTTCATAAATAAATACAATCAAAGAATCAAAGAGCTTAGTGCAACCATGTGGCTTCATGCCAGTAAGTGAAATATCACTGAGGGCTTGTAGTACAGAGATAGGGGACTGTTTTGCTACCACGGAAAAATGTAGAAAATAAATAAATAAATAAATAAATAAATAAATAAATGTTGTATTTTGAGACAGGAACTTTGTAGTTATGCAGACAAACATTAATCATTAACCACAAATAGCTTCTTTTCCAGAGAAAATTTCTGTAGAAATCCTTAATTTGTCAAAAAAATATTTGCTAAGGGATATTTTCAAGTTCTATTTTTAAATTCTTTCTATTCTTAAATTCTATTCTGTGAGCGATATATATTTATACTATCTTTTGGTGATACAAAGAAACTCAAAGGGGAAAGAATACAGAGTATGATTAATAAAGATTTAAAATATACCCTTGTGATCAACATTCTCAGGATTCAGGGGTTTATTCAAATTGGTAGAGTAGAACAGTCAGATCCACACCTTATTTTATTCCTTATCTAAATCTAGCTATCATACCAAGAGTTTTGGCATATTGATTTCTCAATTGATCACACCAAAGTTCCACACA
This sequence comes from Zosterops lateralis, assembly GCF_965231275.1. Taxonomy (NCBI): domain Eukaryota; kingdom Metazoa; phylum Chordata; class Aves; order Passeriformes; family Zosteropidae; genus Zosterops; species Zosterops lateralis. The sequence continues at coordinate 123,316,105 of NC_139762.1, forward strand.
TTCCCTGGGTCTCACTGGCCTTTAGGTCTGTGTTATTTCACTTCCATCTTTTTTTGTATCTTTTTTGTCTCTTTTCAAGCAATAGCTTTGGCTGCAACTATAAAAAATATTTTCTACACATTTTTATTTTCCCTTGCTCAATTTCAAGACTTATCAATATCTTGTAGAATCTGATTATGAAATTACATTTACTGTGCATAAGAGAGGAATAGTTGTGACTCCCCTTTTCTTATCAGAAGCAGAAGTGTTCTCAAGATCCTCTGAGTAGAGATGGAATGGAAATAAAGATTCAATTACTCTTGAAAACATTTTCACACAACAGATGTTTTCTGGGCCTGGCTTACTCTTACAGTTGCTTTGATTTTACATTCATGGTTTCTAAATCCTAACAACTATACCACCAGAACATATAAAGGATACTTTTGAATAGATGGACTGATGTGCTGCCATTGTATGCTTTGAGACAAAACATAAAAAGAAAGACAGAAATCAAATGAAAGCCTGAAGGTGAGATTAGCTCTCCTGACCAAATCTCATTGACTTTTATGGTAGAGAGCCTTGTCCTAAGTTTGGATTGATCAAAGGGAAATCACGAAGGGAGGGACACAGAACTGGAAAATAGTTTATGGATCTGTCAGGTCCTAAAATAGACCTAAAATTAATGTTCTTTTGTCTGGTACATTTCTGTTGTGATTTGAAAGCAAAACGAGTGAGAGGCTCCAAGTCAGAGATACAATTTAATAAGAAGAAAGGTAAAAAGGTAAAATTAAAATAAAATAAATAAAATAAATGCAATAACACAAAGGACCACTGACAGAGTTAGAATACAACCTGAGCAGGGTGGTGGGAGCAGTTCAGATGAGGTAGTCTTCCTGAAGCAGTGATCCTGTAGAAAGATCTGGTAGCTCTGGTCCTCTGGGAATCCAGTGGGTAAGGGCTGCTTGCACTGTCCCAAATCCCAGGTTATATCTATATCCAGGTGAGAATGCTTGGCTCCTCCTCCTGGGCAGAGCATCTCACAATGGGATGATGAGTTGTGAAGTGGGTCCTTGATGGCCCATTAAACAGAGATAACTCCTGGAGGGAGTTACCTGTGAGTCATGGGCAAGGCATTGATGGGCCATTAGCAGAAGACCCCCAAAGGTCATTAGCAGAAGACACCCCAAAGGCAGGGGCTTGGGAACAGTAGAGCACTGCCCCACTTGTTTAACAGTTCATGAAGATGGTGATAGAATAAATACTTTGTGTACATCCTACACTGCAACCCAGGACAACTTCCTATCTGCTCAGGATGTGATCTCATTTTTCTACTTGTGGAAAACTGAATCTGCGGAACTTTAAAGATCTAACTTTGCCACTAGGTCAGCTTTGTTAACAGGAGACTTGTTATACTGAGAGAGTATCCTGGACCTCTGTTAGTATGAGTTTGGGGTGGTTTTTCCCTTAAAAATCCATCCTTTATTGATTGATGCTGGGACTAATGGATACACTTTCTCTCAAGAGCCTTTTTTGAACAGACTCAAGGGTTAAATCTGTGTAATCAGTGTGGCTCTGAATACAAAAGATCTTTTACTTCCTTCTGACAAAACTACTCAAGGTAAAAGCGCATTTATGGAAGTGAAAATTTTATGGAGGAGCACAGGCTTGTGCTGAATCAGAGGATAAGATCCTTCAAATGGGATTGCAAAGGCCCCGTGCTGGCCCTTATGGAGGGAACCTCAGGGTCAGAACCCCACAGCTTCCTGCACTTGTATATCTGAGTGGATCTGCTGGTATTCCCCATGTGGCTTTCACCCTGCTCCAGCTGTTGCAGGCTGTGTGCAGGCTGGGATGAGCAGCGGGTTACGCTGCACCAAGAAGGGTTCACATCTGAAATGTTTAAAACTATGTAAGAAGCACGGTCATTCATCTGTGGTTAGTTTTTAAAATTATTTTGAAATAATTCATTTATTTTAAGTTGGGATTAAAAGTTCCCTTTAATAACACAGAAAATCAAAATTGGCTGAGAACATCGGTGGCCAAACAGAGTTTAAAGAGGCAAAATTCAGTCTTCCCTAAGCAGAGGAAAAAATGGAATTAAAAACAGACTTTAGGAACCTTCTCCAAAGTTAAATCCAAAAGGAGAAAAAGAAATATTCATGTAATCCTAGACTCTAAGCAAACACATATTTTTAATTATCAATTGTCATTCACAAAGAATCATAGATATTAGTGGTTTCATCTCCTTTCCCTTGGAGTGTGCTTTATAAATTATTTTTATTCTATTCTTTGTTGAGCAGGCCCATTTTGTTTCTGACTTGAATGTAATCACTTTTCTTAAGCACTCTCAGGTAAGCTTCTCTCTTTCTCAAACTTGCTTCTTTCCCTACGTCTCAGATCAGTTCTAAAGTTCAGATTTCTAGCAGTGTAGGAGTAATTAAAATTCCACTTAACCAGTGTATTGTAACTTTTTGCAGGCTTCTTTTATCCATACAAATATATCTTAAACTGAAGTTTCTGCCCTTAGAGGCCAGAGACAGATCCTAGGAAACATTGGTTTTAGTGCAATCATACCTTTTGCTCCAGTTGCTAAAGTGCTTTCTTTTCTTTTCTTTTCTTTTCTTTTCTTTTCTTTTCTTTTCTTTTCTTTTCTTTTCTTTTCTTTTCTTTTCTTTTCTTTTCTTTTCTTTTCTTTTCTTTTCTTTTCTTTTCTTTTCTTTTCTTTTCTTTTCTTTTCTTTTCTTCTCTTCTCTTCTCTTCTCTTCTCTTCTCTTCTCTTCTCTTCTCTTCTCTTCTCTTCTCTTCTCTTCTCTTCTCTTCTCTTCTCTTCTCTTCTCTTCTCTTCTCTTCTCTTCTCTTCTCTTCTCTTCTCTTCCCTTCCCTTCCCTTCCCTTCCCTTCCCTTCCCTTCCCTTCCCTTCCCTTCCCTTCCCTTCCCTTCCCTTCCCTTCCCTTCCCTTCCCTTCCCTTCCCTTCCCTTCCCTTCCCTTCCCTTCCCTTCCCTTCCCTTCCCTTCCCTTCCCTTCCCTTCCCTTCCCTTCCCTTCCCTTCCCTTCCCTTCCCTTCCCTTCCCTTCCCTTCCCTTCCCTTCCCTTCCCTTCCCTTCCCTTCCCTTCCCTTCCCTTCCCTTCCCTTCCCTTCCCTTCCCTTCCCTTCCCTTCCCTTCCCTTCCCTTCCCTTCCCTTCCCTTCCCTTCCCTTCCCTTCCCTTCCCTTCCCTTCCCTTCCCTTCCCTTCCCTTCCCTTCCCTTCCCTTCCCTTCCCTTCCCTTCCCTTCCCTTCCCTCCCCTCCCCTCCCCTCCCCTCCCCTCCCCTCCCCTCCCCTCCCCTCCCCTCCCCTCCCCTCCCCTCCCCTCCCCTCCCCTCCCCTCCCCTCCCCTCCCCTCCCCTCTTCTTTTGCTTTCTTTTCTTCCTGGAAAGGCTGTATTTTTATTTAACACAAGCCTATTGATCACATTTTTCAAATCAGTCTTTGTTTTCACTAAGGATCCCTGAACTGTTTTGGATTAAGCATCAGCTCCCTGTCATTGCCTTGTTTATGGGAGGCATCTTTCCAGGCATGTTGATGATTCAGTTGTGCCTAGATACAGATCTTCTCCTGTTTTGTATCCAAATCCATCAAATATCACACAGATCTACCCAATATCTGCTGCAACAGCCTGTATTTTAAAACAAAAACAAGTTTTATTTTTGCTCTGTGGGACATCTCACTCCAAACCAAGGGTAGAGCAAGTATTTAGGTCATGTGGAGGAAAGTAAGGGAAAGAACTGATAAAAAAGGAGGTAAATCAGAGCAAATCCAGTAACATGTTTTTCTTAGCCAGTTTTGTTTGAATTGCCTTTGTTTTGCTCTCTGACCAAAGCACAAACATTCACTCCTCTGGGTTTTACTCACTAGCAAATTATCTGGACTGCATCTTTCACAGAGACATGCATAAAGTCACTCCTCTACAGGACATGCTTTAAGGAATAAGTCATGACCTCTAGCTTCTTCTAGCACATGTTCTGAAAGCATGTGAATTTTTTTCAGATGTCCCTTACAAGTAGTAACCAATTGAAAGTGAGAAACGGTATTTACTAAATAGATGCTGTTCACACTGATCCTTTTAACTTTTGTCACATTTGGCTTTAAATATTAAGTGTCAATTCAAATGGGACTGACTAAATAGAAAACAGGTATCTAACAGCTACATTAGCATTCTGCAGCTGATACATAAGTAAAAGTTTTTAATGTTAGAGTTGTGGTTACTGTACCAGAACAAAATCATGTTCTTTTCTGTTAAAACAAAAAATACCACCCAAAACAAAAAGCCTTCCAAAATTAACTCAACATCTAATACAGGTAATTACAATACATATGCAGCTTTGCAAATTATAACACAATCAAGCAACAAACAAAAAAAAAGCTAACAAACTAAAAAAAAAGCTAACAAACTAACAAGCTAACAAACAAAAAAAATGTTCCTTTGTTTTTCATAACAAAGATTCTGAAGAAAACCATATAGACAAAGTCTCCTCAAAGTCTGCATGGTATTATTTAGTATGCATGGTACAGCTTTCAGAGATTCATGGCCTTTAGATGACTCATCTTTAGAATACCTAGCACTATTCTTTGCAGACGATTTCATAAACTGATGTTATAGTCTGTGAAGTTATTCCTTGAAGTTCTTCATAGAAAGGAATAAACACTTGGGAATTTTTAAGTGCTATAAGCATAATGGATTAGAGGAAATATCTTGTTTATCTCCATAGTGGTGAAAAAACCATTGCTTTCACTTTCCACCTTGAAAGAGTCCAGTACCAAAGTCAAAAACATCTTGTTCATTTCCGTCTCTTCTTCAGTCTGTCTTCATTAAAATTGAAAAATTTCTCTTCCCCTCTTTTTGCCTCATTCCTTTTACAGCTGGGCACACATAATCTCCAGTCTAAAGCACAGAGCACTCTCCAGAAAAGTGGAGGATGTGATCTGAATCCACTCAGGCTGAGGGACAGCGACATGAAGGGAAGGAAGAGAACAGCAGAACCAGGACAACAGTCTTTAAAGGAAAGTTATGTGGTACTACCTTTGAAAGAGGGTACTGGACTTAGGAGCAGCAGTAGAAAGAGCCTGCTGAAGTCTCAAACCATGGACAGGACAAAATATTGGTTACAAGCCAAGCAAAGGAACTGCTTGCCTTTTCAGAATTCTACCCTAAATCTTCCAGACAAACAGGCTATTTCCCTGGATCATAGGGAGCACGATCTATTGGGTTTATAATCTAGAATGTACATTGAAAGGACTCCACAAACACTGGAACATTGCATGCTGTGGTGATCATATAATGGTGTTAAACCTCTCCTAAATTTCCATTTAGACACTGATTAACAAGGTTTTGTATAACTCAGCTCCATCTCATTTGCTGCCCTGGAGATATAACACCTATCTGCCTGCAGCAATTTTGTGAGTCAAGCCTCACAGGTGCTGAAGAAGGATACTTTGACTGCATTCATGGTAGTGTGAAACCTACTCAATTCCTCTAGGTCTAGAAAGCAGACATTTTTTTCCCACCTAGTTTTCCCTCATGTCCTAATCCATGGGTATTTTTAAAATATAGCACTAAAGGAAATACTAGCTTATCAAGTGCCTCTTTAGAGTGCAGTTGTAGGATACAAAAATACTGGGTTCCTCTCCCATACTGTGCCTATTTCTGCCATTTGGCTTCATACCAATGAAGAATGGTTTTCACTCAAAATGGAGTCAAAAATAAAGCAAGAATCATTAGTGCAGAAGCTGGACTTTACTGTGATGCTATTGATTCCCATTATCTTCTCAGTACATTGCATATGAAAAGTCTGGTCATTCTGTGAAGCAGAAGTGAGAGCTAACCATGCAACTGAGAGCTAACCATGACCCTGCCTTCCAAGCTTTCCCCCATTTCTGGTTTAAAACACTTAAATGCCCCACAGAGGGACCTTGGATAGATAGAAAGGTATCATCAACTGAAATCTGAGAAATGACCAACTGTTTCTTACTAAGACTGTAGTAAAACTACTTTATCCATTTGTCCTTGGCTGGAAAACTGACTGTGAATCCAGGCATAGCAGTAAAAATTTCTCCTATGTTAAGAATTAAAGAATTAAATGGCTTTAATTCCCATTTACTTTCCAGGAAAACAATTGAAAAAAATAACTGTTTGAGTGAACATTTTTATTTCACTCTATAGAAAAACATTCATTGTCCATGGGGCATTTGTCATACCATCACAAATCACCATTTAATAGATAGAAAACAGCTTGATGTTGGCACTGATGCAAGAATTACTGTAATCTCAGTAATGTTTGCTCTGATGATTATGTTTGCCACATCATTCTTCCTATTATCTCTCCCCTCCTTTTCACACTGTGGAGAACAGACCTGATTTTTCCAACCAAATCCACAGGAGTATGTGTATTTCATATTGGGACTACTCACAAAAATCTTACTGTAAAATCACAGAGCTTGTAGAACTCTCAACAACAAATGGAAACATTATTCCCAAAGCACAAGGCAACATCCCTGACTCAGAACTCAGGTTTTCCACATTGCCAAGGGGTAAAGAAAGTCACTTTTTAAGTTTCTCTTAAAAATCACTCCTAGAGGAGAGGATTGTCTTTGTTCATCTCTTTGCCACTCCAGTGTAGTTGTATGCATTTTAAAAAAAAGTCATAGAAGAATCCTGAATACACTAAAGAAATATTTAAATAGGAACTAAATAAAACATCTCCACTTGTAACTGGGCTATGGTACACATTGATTATTTTGGGCTGCTGAATTTCCTTTTGGGATCACTTGGAGCCAAAAGCTCAGTTCTAGGAACTGTCTGTGGGATATCATTAGCTTAGGCTCAAAGGACAAAGTTGGCATAAAGTTTGTTCTTGGCCCACTACCAAGGTGTTTTCAGGAAAGGGAGGATTAGCCAAATAATCCTTGTCAAATATTCACTGATGCTTAGCAATATGCTGCAGACTTTGCAATACTCTTGCATCTCTTCCAACACGGCATAATTCCCATACTCTCAACAGAGACCTGTACAATCCTGTCCCTGGATGGGCCAATTTATTTGGCTGAATTGACTCTGTAGCCCATGGAGGGCACACAATGGTAAGAAAAGAATGAAAAAGTTGTTTCCAGGAGAGCTTACCTTTTGTCATCTAACATCTTTGTCTTGTGGGCCTGTGTCTGGATATTGTATTGGAGGTTGTCCCATTCTCCATGTTTGTCATATAGGAGTGCACAGTGAGTGTTAACCTTACAGTCTTTTCATGGATATCTCCTATTTATTAAGCATATTCTGTAAGACCCAAACCTTAGGGTAAATCTTGAACCAATAATTGTGAAGTAGAAAAACCCCCAGAACACTCGAATGCACTGGAACTGATGTAAAGCTTTTAAACTATGTACAAATGTACTGTTTTTAAACACATTTGAGGTGGTCATATTCACTGGATATACTTCCCCTCAAAACCAAAACCTATATCTGACTGGATCTTAATGTAGATCACTTGCTGTTGAAATCACTGCTCCATTGAGCAGTTTGCTAAAGATGGTTTTGCTTGGGAGTTAACAAGCCTTGAGTTGCAGGATAATTCACACAGAGATGTCTATACTTTCTATATAGAGTTCTTACTGATCCTATTCCTAAAGTGGCAGCAGTCACCACAGGGTGAAATTAGTCGTCTTAAGCTTTAATGATAAAATTTGAAGTTCTAATCAGGGTAGTTTGTTTATCAAAACATAGTAGGCCAGTAAACGTGATGAGAATGCATTTCAGTTCCCTGAGCCTTTAATCACTAACCTGGAGATGCTGCTAATCTTAATTGTCTTTGCAAGAATAAGCCAGCTCCCACATGCTCCCTTGCTTCCTTCACATTCAATTTCTATCACTCTTCTCCCTCACAGAGATAGAAAATAAGATCTGCAAAGGTTGCATAATGGGTAAAAATATTTGTTAAAAAATAATAAGAATTTTTAAGAACAGAATGGCAAAATAAAAAAGTTGAAGAGGACATGATCACAAATAAAACAAAGCTAAACCTAACCAAACTAAATACATCCATGAAAATAAACTCCCATAATAATAATAAAATAAAATAAAAAAAAAAATTGAATATTTTAAAATCTGTTCTATTTCACATTGAGAATTCATTCCTTCAACCCTAACACATTTATAAAATGAATGGTTATCCTTCATGCCAATCTTCCAAGATACCATATTCTCTGAAATGAATGGTCATTAGACCTTGACTCAGAAATCTATATTTATCATAAGTTATTAAAGCAATACAAATAATTTTAGAATACCAACTATAGATCTGCTGCTGACAAAAGGAATTTATGTTCCAGAAAATAAAACATGTATGGGGAAGAGATAGAAGAGAACAACAATTTCTTTAAGATTTGGTCACAAGCTCAAAATTGCTCAAGTGAAATTAAAAAATCTTTACAAAGTGAATATTGTTTGTGCAGAGATGTTCAGTAGTCCATTTATTTCTGTGTTTTTCTCACAATACCTAAGGAATAATTGCTTTTAGAAGGTTTGCAAATTGTTCTGTGTGCCCCATATCCTTGAGGACTGAAGTGCACACAAAGTAGAACTCTGTCAGTCATGGTCTGGGAAGGTTTCCCAGATGTATCTGGTGGTGAAGCAGAAGCAGTGGTGTTGGACTGGGATGTGCAAGTACTCAAGGAGCAGACTTCACCCAAATGCTGCTGCTTGCAGAGTAATAATAAGGGAGAAAGAGCAGCCACTGCATTTATTGGTGAGTCAGGGAATGCCAGTGCTAAACAGGGAAGGTAAAGGCAGTGTGATGCACCTTCTGACATGTTTCTGATTTCTTGGCCTGACAGCTGTTTCATGGCTGGCATGTGATACAGACTCTTGTCGTCTAAAAACCCAGGAACCAGAGTTAAGAAGTATAAAGATTCACAATCTGATTTTCCTACTGCTCTTTTTCTTGTCTTTCCTTCTTGTTGTACAGGGAAAGCTACTTCTTGGAGAGCTTTTGGTTGGAATAAGAAATTCCAGTCCTCCAAAGAGATGCCAAGTGTTGCTAGAACCTTACAGAGGGCACCCACGGGGACAGCCAAAGACAGAAATGTCACTAGATCTTGTCTCGTGGTACCCTAGCCTTAAAACATTGGTGCCTCCTGTCTGGGGTGTAGCAAGCAGGGAGCTCCACCAAAATTTCATGAAATGATAAATGAAAGGAAGAGTACACCCCCTACTTTAATTTCAGAAATGCAAACAAATAAACAATAAGAAGAGCAAATATTGTAACTCAAATATTTATAAAAGACTGCTGTACTGAATTATCCAACCTTCTTGGTGATCAGCCTCAAAATGATATGATTTTGCTAACACTGGCGTATCTATACTTCTGCCCTTCCAAATGGATGATTAACTAAAACTGCATGTTAGCATGTTTTGTTCAGCACAGTATCTCTTAAAAGCACTCCACAGATCACCTATAACAGATTATGTTCTGCACAAGAGAAGGAAGAAAAAATATTTCAATAGGTAAAGAACTATTTTCTCCAGGCCAAAAATAAGAAGGAAAACAACTGTCACACAAATGTCTATGTACATAAATAGAGTTGCCTTGGACTTGTACAAGTTCTGGATAAACACAATTGAAAGTTTCCATTATAGTGAAGGAGTGTAAGGGAGTCCAGGGTCAACCCCAGTGGTTCCAGAATGGTCAAATTGGTGCTGTAACACACTGAATGCTGGCAGTTTTAAAGGGAAGACTATCCTCAATAAATTAATCAGTGTCATTTGATGAAACTTTTAGACACTAGTTGTGAAAGCAATGCAACCTATCAAACAGAACTGAGAAAGAAAGCAAAATCTGATTCAAGGGTGTCAGCTCTGAGAGAACAGAATCCAGGTGGAGGGAAAACAGTGCTGCTTGAGAGTCTGTAACTGCACATTCCTGTGGTAGCATCAGAACAGTAGCTGGGATGGATTAGTGGCTTCAGATGGGAAATCAATGGGGAGAAACTTAAAATCCATTTTGTGCACTGCTGTGCTAATGTGCCAAATGTCACTGTCTCCTGGTTGGCTGCCTCAGGGAGGGACACTTGCAGTTTTCCATCAGTTCCTTGTAGATTGCCAATCTGGAAGATTTTAAGTCAAGCAAACCCATGTTACTTCACTAAAGCAACAATGCAGAATGAAAATTGCCATGAGCTCTGGCATTGTGATAGTGACTTCAGACACAAATAAATATTATTTGAGAACACAGAACTGTTAGAAGAGAGATTTCTTGGAACTGTGGTCTGAGATTGTGGAGATGAAGCACCAAGAGAAATTATTTTCAAACTCCCTCTTTTCTGCCTGGTCTTCACCATTGTAATTAATACTGGGATGCAGACCAAGCTGTGGGGAACACATGCATATTAAGAAATGTATGTAAATGTTGTAGCTGCCCTAGAGTCCTCATAGTTGAGACAAGCTAGAAATGGAAACAGAATCTCATCTTCCATTTCCCTGATGAACAGTGCAATTGAATGGATGGTTAGGGCTATGTGGGAAGACTTTGGCAGCAGGCAAGGCATCTTCTCCCAGGGATCCATTCAGTGTGCTGTCCAGGACGCCTTTCCCACAGCCAATTATCAGCAATTTTCGTCTGTATTATTCTACCATGCCTTAGAAAATACCTATTAGACATTTGCAAAAAGGAAGGAGGAAAAAATGTCTGCAAAAGAAAAAGCAAAGACGTTCCTCAAAGACAAAAGTTCTTGCCCCACAGGCCAAGGTGAGCTTACCCAGGAGAAGTTTAGAGGACAAAAGATGTGACAGCAAAGAAAGAAAAAATTATTGCCTGATGAATCACTTACCATGGATGAAAATTGTAAAGATGATTGATGGTATTTACATTCAGCTAGAGTAACAGTCCTGCACTAACCTGTTTAAACTTATAAAATCCAAGTCTGTTTTCACACACTGTTAAGGTCAGTGCAAAGCTTCCCTTGGTTTTCTCTATAAGGAGTGGAGACAGAGGGGGGTCAAGTATGCTGAGAGTTATGTGAAAGCAGTGTTTGCATGATATAATGGCAAATTATTGAGTCCTGGCATGCAAGAACATGATCATTCACATTTACAGTGTGACAATAAAGAGGACAGAAGACATATGAGATAAAAGGGCAGAGAGAGGGGAGAAAGAGGAAGGAAGAGGACAGATTGCAAGCCAACTAAAATTCAGTACACAAAATTGTATTTTAGGTAGGGGAACAGCATCAACTTCTAAGCTTCGAACTGAAAGCTCTTCTGACATTTTCCCATTAAATAGCTTGTCATGTGAAAATGCCAAATGACTGAAATTGAAAGTGCTTAAGGTAATATTTTTCCCATTATTTTCATAATTCCAGAAGTTTTAGACTATAATTTTTATTGCAAAGACAGAAAAAGGACAACTTCATTGTGAAACAGGTAATAGCCTAGTGATCTTTGCACTCTACCTGCCTGCAAGTAGGTAGTGCTATTTTCTAAGAGAATACCTTCAGTACTAAACTGCTTTAGAGTGAGCATGTTCTCTCTCTGCTTTTGGGGTTTTTTTCTTTAACACGCACAAAATACTTTGGAACATTTATTTTTTTTCCGTTTTGATTGTGGAAAAGAAAGAATATGTATAAAATATTCACAAGAATTTCAAAAAAGTGGTATCTTCACTGGGCCATATCTAGCATTTAGGTCATGTGCCTATCATGTTAATTGAGTGTCACAATGCATTAAGAACTGGTGGCACTTTTGAGAGGAGGGAAGGGGAGCAGTCCATTTAAAGTTGATACACTATGAAAGGCCGCCTACCAAGGCAGGCTGAGTGATTCACAATGAATAATTTATTCTCTCCTTTTTCTTGTTGAGTAGAGACAAGCAGGTTGTGAAGGGTTCCTTTTTTTCCACTGTAGTTCTATTTTGTGTCTCTAAGCCTGACCAAAAGCCAGCCCAAGTCGACGGAGGACTTTGGACTCACACATGCTTCATGGTTCACAATGAATGTCAGTAGGTAGCAACCCAGGAAAAGTTATGCTGCCAGGAGTTTTGCTATATAGAGAGGGAAAATCAATGATCCTGCTTTAAGAAGCAGATTATAACATACAGTCCAAACTGGAAACATGTTAAGTAGCAGCTCTGAAGTTCTTCTGCAAGGGTTTTTGCAGGGACAAGAATTCTGTGGCCCGAAGCATCTCTCTTGTGAGGAGAGGCTGCAGGAGCTGGGCAGTTCATTCTGGAGAACACAAGACTGAGAAGGGATTTCATCAACACATATAAATACCTCAAAGGCAGGTGCCAACAGGATGGTGCCAGACTTTTTTCAGTGGTGCCCAGCCACAGGACAAGAAGCAATGGCATAAAGTACCAGAAGTTGTACCTCAACATGAGGAAGAACTTTTTTACATTCTGGGTTGCAGAGCACTGGGACAGGCTGCCCAGGGAGGTTGTGGAGTCTGCCTCTCTGGAGACATTCAAACCCCATAAACCCACCTGGACACATTCCTTGGTCACCTGCTCTACTCGACCCTGCCTGGCAGGAGGGTTGGACCCAATAATCTTCAGGAGTCTCTTCCAACCATAACAATTCCGTGATTCTGTGAAAAGATGTAAACACTCTCCCATCAACATCTGACAAGATCACAATAAGAAATTTCTTACTAGCTCTTCTGAGCACAGTTTTCCATAACTGCTCTGTGAGAAAGGGGAGGGACTATACAAAAAGATGACTGCTTATTATCTGAATACTAGGGGTTTTTTTTAAGTGATAAAAAATGAGAATATTTTTCTATTTTTGATTTGTTTATACATGAGCATTACTACCAATATGAATTAGAACACTTTTCCACTATGTTGTTTATATTTTCTGTGACCATTCATGTTAAATAATCACTGCCACTTGATCCTCAGATTTTAGCGGAAAGTACACACAAAAAGGCCAGTGAAAGACATTACATTACTTTCTCCATAAATATTGGAAAATTATTTAAAATATTCAGACAACTTTCCTAGTTTAGATGTATTTCATATCTCAGCTCAAAAGTTAAAGAATTAAATTGAACCACAATTTAAAAAGCTGCATGGAACCTTTTTAACCTAATTGCACCATTTTTCTGAGTGTCTGCTTGATAAATTTGGGATATTAGTAGCTCTCTTGTACAGAGACATTTTTAGTCTGTACTTCTTGGGAATTTTGTGGTAATAAGCAACATCCTCAAGCAAGAAAACCAAATCCTCTTGATATTTAAAAAAGCTAAACCAAACCCTACCAAGGGCCACACAGCACTCTCCCATCTACAACTCAGGAACTGGTATGAGTTGGGGCCCAATTCCAGTTACAATTGCAGAGATGGCCACTCAGTTTTGTAGTATTTGAAGGTATGGGTGCAGGCAGTTCTGTGCCCTTTTGAAATGCTGGCATAAACATGGCCTTAGAAACCTCAGCCTGCTGGATTTTGACCCATGATCAAAATAATTTAATTACATTTGCAAGTTTAGTTTATTGGTTGGTTGGTTGGGGTTTTTAATACTTTTATTTTGGTTTGAATGTGAGCAAGAGGAACCACAGTAATATAGGACAGAATCATCCTCTAGGATGTGGTAGACTCTTTAGAACAGAAACTTGAGTCCTAATGTTTGGCATGAGTGAACCACAGTGACCAGACTGACCATGAAGATGAGTTGACAGAGTGGATCTTACTGCAATATAAAGCTCCATCCTGGACCTGAGAAGCGTTTTTCAATATAAGTTTCGCTGAAATGGAGTATTTTCAGTGAATTGTACTTTACAATATAAAAAAGATAGCTGACACTCCTTTGAATGTTGTTTGCTCTGGTTTTGGCTGAGATGATAGAGTTCAGCCTCTTTACAGTAGCTAATACAAGGCTGTGTTTTGGATTTGTGCTGGAAGCAGTGTTGATAGCTCAGGGATATTCTGTGTTTCTGAGCAGTGCTTGCACAGAGTCAAGGCCTTTTCTGTTTCTCCCACTGGCCCAGCTGTGAGCAGCCTGTGGGTGCATGAGGAGCTGGGGGGACACAACTGGGACAGCTGGTGCCCACTGACAAAGGGGATATCCTGTACCATGCTGTTCTGTGCCTAACAATATAAAGCTTGGGAAAAAGAAGGAAGGTGGGACTCTTGGAATTATGACATTTGTGTTCCCAAGTAACTGTGACACGTAATGAAGCCCTGCTTTCCTGGAGATGGCTGAACCTCTTCCTAATGATGGGACATGGTGAAAGAATTCCTTGGTTTGCACTGTTTGCATGCACAGCTTTTGCTTTATCCATTAAACTTTTTTCTCACCATGACTTTCTTGCTTTCACTCCTCTGATTCTGTACACCCCAGTGGTGGTGGCAGCAGCTGGGTCATGCAGTTGCTGCCTGGGGTTAAACCACAACATTCCTTATCAGAATGTAATGTGGGGCTCAAAGCATTCAAGATAAAGACAGATTTGATTGGAATGTGCTAGATCAAGTTTATAGTTGATGTTGCTGTTTAGATACTAGTTGCCAAGCTCCTGTGATTGCAATTGTGATGTGTCTGGGCTGGCAGATGGCCAGGTCATCACTGCTGTGCCTGTGCTGCTGAGCTGGAGAGGCTGGAAATCCAGTGTGAAGTCGAGCTTGAAGGTACTGTGACCTGCAGGTGAGTCCATAGGGGGACAGGGCACCCCAAAGGGTCTGTGGCCATGGATAAATCCACACCAGAGCAGGGGCACCTCAAAGCATCTGTGGCCATGGTTATGTCGGTGCTGAGGCAGGTACATCTTGAAGCGTCAGTGGTTGTGCATGAGGTTGTGAAGGAGCCCCTGGAAGTGTGTGGCCATCTACCACGGATACCACACACGATAGTGATCCTTAAATACCAATAACCTCCCAAGCAACTACCACTCAATGTTTTGTCAAATGAAAATTATCTATAACATTTCAGTGATTCTGCAGATAATTATCCATACCAAAAGAAAATCTGAAGAAAATAGTTTTAAATATTACAGCTGGATTCAACCCAACAAAGTGAAGAGCAGGAAATACGTGTCCAATTTCTCATTCGAGAACGACCACAATGAGCCTCTTGTGATATGCAAAGGCCTGAACAATAGCCCCCTCAGAGAGAAGGGGCTATTCCTCTCTCTTTACTTCATCACTTGTGCTCCTGACTCACTGTAAAAGTAAAGATTGTAGGGCTGTCTGTGAACTGAACTTTGATATAGCTACTGAGTGAATTAAATTGACATTTGTCACAAAAACAAAAAATCAGCATAGAAATATGCCATCAGATCTTTCTAGGAGATTATTCTCTTCATAAGGCTCCAGATTATGTTTTCCCACCATCCATCCTTTTCCTTCATATTTTCTTCTGACAACACACTGCAAAGCTCTCCAGTCTTACAGCTTTTTCCAGGTAGACTAACCAAGGTGAAGTGTATCTATTTCTTTCCCCACACAGATATTCTTTCTCTGTGTTTCTGAGGCACATCAAAAAGTTAAAAAACAAAAGCATAACATGTATTATATCTTGTTCTTTCACCCGATCCTAGAGCAGTCTGCAGCAGGAGCAAGTGCTAACTTGCCTGATCCACAGCATGAAAATTGAATTTGGATCAGTTGAAAGTCTTCAGCTGAAACTCTTGGGATGTTTAGAAACAAAGTACTGGCAAATCTCTACTACTCTATGCAAACCAAGTTGTTGCAAGAGTCAACACCAAAGCCAGTTTGGATGAAATCATAAAAAATATATACTCATTTGTTAACATTTGTGTCTTGTTTGTTCCTTCGAAGCCTCTCACAATTTGTGTGCACCAAGACATTCTTTTGTTAATTATTCTCCTTGGGTAGAGTTTGGAATTTGCTCTGTTTGGACAATTGAGGCAGCAAGTAAATGACTGATATTAAAACAAATGTCTGAACACTATAATACAGTTTTTTAATCATACTGTTCAATTTCTTGTTTGTTTTTCTAGATGGTACATTGTTTGTTTGCATCTGTTTCTACTGTAGACAAATCTGAGTCTCCAGTACTGCCCAGAGTTTGCACTATGGATCTGTCATAATGTTTTTTTATCCTTAACAAGGCTGTACTAAGTTATGTAGATACTGACTATTTGAGTATTAATTTATTTTTCTAAAAGCTCCAGAATGTAGGGACATTTCTCTAGGACTAAAAGATAATTATATGCTTCTACTAACTAACCCTGCCAATTAACTGTTTGTTTTGTAAATTCCCAAAGAAAACATTAGGCATATTATTCTAACCTTTAAAATCTCTAAAAAGGTAAATTGTTCCAGAGTTCTTCTTGAATTACTTTAAGTAACAATCAAACAAAAAGATTGTCTCACTTTCTGACTAATTTGAAATTCAGAGCAACTCTCCTAAAAAGTTATTAGACTTTTGACTCTTCACTATTTGAAAGGCAGAACCATATCAAAAGACATCACTGGGTTATATTTCTCCTGTAGAGCTATGGTGGGGTTCTAATCACCGATCTGAAGTTCTTGCTGCCACAATTTTCATTATTCTCTGTAAATTTCAAAGCCAAGCCACTTAAAATAATTTAGAAAAATTTGATTGTTCAGGGTCCATCAGTTTCTACTTCAAAGGTCTAAGATATTCTTCTCAACATTGCTAATTTTTCTTTGCAAAAAAAAAAAAAATGTATTCCATTTAAATGCACAAATTAGACATCTTATGTCCATATTTTAGCCTGGTGTTCCAAAGAGGTAGTTCATACTATAGACATTCCTATCTAATTAGAATTTTCAATGAAAAATGAAAGAGGGACAGAAGCCTCCAAGACTATTAAGTACCTAAAAGTTTGTCATAATAAACAGCTGAGTAAAAGGAGAGTGTTGCAACTTCTTATGTCTTCTTGAAGAGCACCTTCTCTTTTGCCCTTGATGTGGAACAGCACATCATTGCAACATATCATAGTTTTTCTTATTGTAGTTCCAGGTTCTTTAAAACAGTTATTACTGCCTTGTTGACTCAATATTTCAGCCCATTCTCTTCTCAAAAGAAGGAGGCAGATCCTTGCTTCTGTGCATCAGGCTGTATGTACATATAACCAAACACATGAAGGCTTGCTTACATGGTGCTGTACATATATATATGTGTATATATATGCACATACAGACATAAGAAAAAACTTCTTTCCAATTTCATGTTCTTTTTTTAATGTCTTTTATTGTTGCTCAGATAGTCTATGTCATCTTTAGTTTTTCTCAGCCAATGGCATTCATGTCTTTGCTTCAGAAAGTGTGTTTGGTGAATTCCTCCTCCTAGACCTTCTGTCATTCCCCAGCTTTGTGTTCTGCCCATTGCAAAATACTAATTGTTATTGTCATCAGAAATCTTTAAAGTCTTCAAGAAGTTTAGAAAGTCCACTTCCATACTCAAACAGAATTTAAATTGTCTTTTATTAACAAAACTAAAGTTTCCTTTCTGTTGAATTTTTAGGGATGTTCAGCTGACTTTCTCTAACAGTGTATTATGAAGCTGCAGCATGTACTCACAGTCATCATGAATCTGAGAATAGTTCTGTTTAATTTCCAAAAATACAATTCAGAACTCCCCAGTGAATGAATAACCATTTTTTAAACTTGGGGAATTTAATTAAACTTGGTTTCTCTATTTCATTCTTAAACCGTAACATAATCATAACATTAATAACATTGTCTAATACTAAAATAATTTTTGTTTACTTGTCATCAGTATATGACCTTGAATTCCTTGAATGGAATTAATTAGAAGGAAACACACAGTATTATTTTTAAGAATCACGTGAATATTGATGTCTGTTCTTTTTGCAAAAGATTTTTTCATTCTGGAACATGTCCCATTAGGGTTGTTTGTGCAAATTTCTCTCAGAGCTTTTTTTTTTTTTTTGGCTACTGAAAGCACAGTGTAGTGCAAAACATAGATAATTATCAGTATCTTTACATACTTCTCTTTTTTGGTGTTTGGAGAGGTGGGAAGGTTGACATTTTTTCCAGTCACTTTTCCCACTAACTGGAAAAATATCTCATTGGTGAATTGAATAGTGAGAGATAGATTTGGCTTAAGAGGAAAAAACAACATAATTAATTATGTAGTTGTATTCAGAATAAAACATTTCTTAGAACAGCAATAAATTTCATGACCTGCCTTCAAGTGCTTCAAAATACAGTGTTTCTGGATATCATTAGCATATTATATGGATGATGATTTTCAAGGAAGATGAGAGTTACTGTTATAAGGTGATTTGTAGAATTATTGGGTTATTAAGGTTGGGAAAGACCTTAAGAGCATCAAGCCTAATGTTTAACCCAGAACTGCCAAGTTCACCACTAAACCAGGTCCCCCAGATCCGTATCTACATGTCTTTTAAAAACTTCCAGGAGTGGTAACTCAAATACTTCCCAGGGCAGCCTGTATCAATGCAATCACCCTTTCAGTGAAGAAATGTTCCCTAGTGTCCAATCTAAACCTCCTCCGGCACAATTTGAGACGATTTCCTCTTGTTCTGCCACTTGTTATTTGGGAGAAGTAACCCCCACCCGGCTGCAACCTCCTTTCAGGCAGTTGAAAAGAGTAATAAGGTCCCCCTCAGCCTCTTTTTCTCCAGACTAAACAACCCCAGCTCCCTCAGCTTCTCCTCATCAGACCTGCGTTCCAGACCCTTCACCAGTTCTGTTGACTTCTCTGGACATGCCCCAGCACCTCAATATTCTTCTTGGAGTAAGACTACAAAGATAGAGGAGACACTGCTTGTGCTCATGATCACTTAACCAGTCATTCCAAGTCCATGAAGTCTCTCTTGATTGCCCTTGAGATTCTTGTTGCAACTTCACTTCTGATTACCTGAAAAACTGATAAAGAATGATAATCTGAGGGCCGTACTAAGAAATGCTAAGGGGTAAGTTTTTTTCCCCACATCTATAATCCAGAAGGAGTTACAAAGTGGTGAGCAGCTGCCAACACTGCCAGGCCTTGAACAGGCACAGACATGGACATGCAAGGACACTCAATCCAACAATTTAGAGTTTGCCTTGCTGTCAGTGAAGGGACTCCCCTTCAGTCTCTGGATTGACTGATAATGTCAGGCCATGAAGAGGCCAGACACAAACCTGTGGGAAACAAGCATATTCCTTTCTGTGGATGATGGAAACAATTTGCCTTTTTTTCACCCACTAAGAAACAAAAAAAGCAGTAGAAAACTTCAAACACCAGAGTGCTTGAAATGCATAAGAAAGATTATGTTTCTGCTGTGGTACTTGCAGCAAACTACTCCAAAGCAAGCACAATGAAAGAGGAAGGACACAAGTTTTAAACCACTTTAGTTTTTTCAGTGATTAGGTCCAAATGATGTTAAAGAACAAAATATTGACACAGACTGCTTCCTGAGGTTATCTCCTCACTAGATCAATAGAAACATCTTTCCCTACCCATGTCTCAGTACTGCACAGAATCTCACCCAGCCATGCCTAGTCTCATAAGCAGGAATTCTCATTTCAAAGCCTGATTTGAAGCATCTATTCCTCTGTGTAAAAGTTTTTGTAACCTCTCTTACAAAGTAGGGAATGTAGCTCCTGAATGTAGATCCACATAATAAGATTATGGCTGAAAAAGTGAAAAGTAGAGCTCATTTATTCTACATGCCTACTCCAGAAAATGACGATCATTATCCATCAATAGCATGCACTGGAATGAAGAATCCCAGAGAGGACAAACAGCTGCTGCCAGAGGCACAAAGGAGACAGCATGGTGATCAGTGTGGGGAGACTATCACACAATATTTGAGACAATTATTAAAAACAACCAAATCAGTGGCATTAGCCAACTGTTTGTTTCAGACTCATTTAACTGACCACATGGGCAGTCTCAAAAAATTATGGCATTTCAGAGTGGCTGCACTAGAAGCCTACTTGAAGGCAAAAGGAGGCCTTCAATTCCTCTTAATCAATTCCTCTGAAAAGACAGTTGTTACAAAAATTATAGTTTAGTCTATTTAAATTATATTGATGTTAGGGACAAAATCCGAGATGTGAAGATGATCTTAAGGGTCTTTTCCAACCTTAGCAATTCCAAGATTCTATGAATATGCATTAATGGCCCAGCAGGCCAGTATTGCAGCACAATCAGGAGCACAACTCTTCTAGGCTTAACAGTCTCAGTCATTTGAATGGGTCTCCACATGGTAAAAGACAATGAACTAAATCACATCCCATTAATGCAGGTCTTTCTCTAACAGGGGTTTTACCAGAATTGCATTTGGAAATTAAACCATAGTGGAAAGAAAAGCTGGACCAGGTCAGCATAACATTGACCTTTTCTGGCTGAAAGGTACTTCCACTCCATTTGACTTTTCTAAATTTTGTGTTATGCTAATATGTACAGTATGTATAATATTCAAGATTCTTTTTGATTACAGAAAATATGTAAATAATACATTTTAAAATTGCCATGAAATCTCTCTGCTTTCTAGAAATATATGCAAAGTTTGCCATGTCCATCATTTGAAGTTGTCCTTTGTACTCACTTATGTGTGCTTACTGCACACATTCAAGGGTTTTTTATCATCAATGTACTATTAACTGAGTTTATAAAGATTAAGCAAAACTGGTAACTTGCTTTGTTTTTATTCTTCACAAAAATTCCATCATCTAGATATCCCTATTTTTTAAATTTCTAAACTCTTATATCTCCTTTCACATTGCTTTATCTCTTGACAAGAGATAAAAGATGGATAGACACCGCTCACTTCTCATGAGCAGTGATGCTTTGGCCATCTAAGGCTGTTAGCTTTCTCAAAACATAATTTTGATGGCTCCCAAAGGAAACTAACATAAAAAGTAACTACCATGCAAAAGTAAAATGACTAAATTTATTTATATAAGATACAGCTTGATTCAATATATTGCACCATGACTTTAGCAAGCCAATAAGAAACACTCAATGCTGCAGCATTCTGCAACTCTTTAATGTGGCTTGGTGGTCAGCAGAGTTGTCACTGCTGTGACTCTCAGCAGCACTGCAGATGCAGTCTGACTGAGCCATTAGCTCATTTTCAATGGACAAATACTTGTGTTTTCATCAATACGTGATCTTACCTGAAGATGAAATTGAACTCCACAGGCCACAATGCAATCATATTTTCCACCTTTGTTTGTCTTCGTTTGGTTTTGTTTTCCTTTAAGTCTGTGACTTTCTTGCAGTTTTTCTGGTACCTTCTACCTTCTGGTGCATTCAGAAAATTACTGAATGAAATGTGTTGCTGAATACTTCTCGATTCTGTGAATTTTGCTCTGAATATTCTTACTGATCCTCTTTTTTTCCTCCACTTCCGAAATAGATATTCTAACAAATTTAAAAGTAAAATCTAATTTTAGCTATGATAAATGTCATCACTAAATTGTCTGCATAAAAATTTCACTGCAAACATAACCCCATTACTGTGTGAAAGTATATGGTTACCTATATGTTTTAATGTGCTTACAAGTAGATTTTGGCTGTTCAGTTTGGCACACGTGAAAGTGATCTCACAGTGACACATCAGGAAATTTTCTCCATGGCAGCTGCTGGTGTGACTGAAGTATCTCACGACATTCTCATAAAGATCCACTGAATCTCACACAGTGAATGTTTTCAAATGATCCTAAAATTCTGAAAATACTCCAAAGTGCTTTTGACCATGTCAACCATGATTATTTACTTTAGTATCTTAACTCATCAAGAGAAATTGATGGTATGAAAACCAAGGGGGTTTTGCTCCTGTATATGCTGAAGGTGGTCAAGACTCTGGATGTGCTGGAATAATTAAGAGAATTTTCTTTGAATCAGCCATTCCATCCTGCCTCATGCTATTGCCAAGGTCAACATCTCCATAGGAACATTTTTTTGTGTTGCAGAGATTGTAGCTTCTGCACTGCTCATACATGAGAGGCATGAACATACTGGAGGGAGTCCAGCAAAGGGCCACAAATGTCATTAAGTAACTGGAGCATCTCTTCTGTGAGGAGAGATTGAGAGAGCTGGGACAGTTTGGAAAGTAGACGTGAATTTATTAATGTCTTTAAATACCTGAATAGAGGAGGCAAAGAGGACAGACCTAGGCTCGTCTAAGTGGTGCCCTGTGACAGGATGAGAGGCAATGAGCACACACTGAAACACGGATCATTCCCTCTGAACAGCAGGAAACACTGTTTTTACAGTAAGGGTGACCAAGCACTGGTACAGGTTGCCCAGAAGCATTGTGGAGTTTCCATCCTTGGAAATATTCAAAAGCCATTTGGGCATGGTTCAAGGCAGCCTGTTTGAAAAGAAGGCTGCCCCATTGACCTCCAGAGGTCCCTTTAAACCTCAATGATATTGTGATTCTGTGGGATTCTTACAGACACAAGCTCCAGTTTGAAAGAACTGAAAGGTCTGCCATTAATATACTGGAATTCAAAATATGGGACTGAAACATTCAACCTCAGGTCTTATACGGAGTGTTTCCTTCACACAGAGAGCAGCCTGTGTAAAATAAATCTTTAGTCAAGCCACCATCTCTCTTGAGGTCCTGTAAACACTGACAAGAGGAAAGATCCTTCAGAGAGCATTAAAGAGCAGAAATTTATTTTAGCCATCTGTCTTCTTCTCTCTCTCTCTCCCTTGACTACTTATCTCAGGAAGAAAAGGCAGCTCTTTCCTTCCCTGGGGACAATGCCACTAAAATTTACAAACAGCTGTCCCATTGCAGTGCTATACAGGATACCTCATATGGCAGCAAGAAACTTTGGCTTCTCAATAGCTCATTAAAACACAGCTTTTGGGGTCAGGGCATGAAATTTTTGTTTATCCTCCAGGAGCACACAAGCATGGACGTCAAGGGTATGACTCACAAAGAAGAAGGTTTGCCAAGTTCAGAAGAGATGCACATTAAAGTGCACACAGTGCACAGCAGGTTTGAAGCTGGCAGGATGGTGCCCTTCCTAGCACAGTCATGCAGGATCTGCCTGGGACAGTGGTCACAATAGTAGGGAAAGGCTGTGTTAACAGTCCCAGACAGGGCAAGGTGATTAATCAGGTGATGAGGCTCCATACAGGAGCTCCCTCACAGAGCTGTAGGAGATGGAGATAGACACAAGGTTCGTGGGTAACATACAGTTTAAGTCCAACCTACATGCAGGGAACGAGGACTAGACACAGGCTAACCTAAAATACAAAGGTTTAGTGTCTGGATCTGTGCTGAAACAGGGCTCCTGGGCATGTGGGCAGGGCTGACGAGAAGCTGGGCAGAGCCAGCTGAGCCTGGTAGTGCCCTCAGAGTCTGGACATCTTTTGACTCTACAGACTAACTAATGACGGATCTTCCTTGGCCATATACTGGCCTATGAGGATTGGCTTTATACGTACACAGCTACAATTCCACTTGTTTTTACTAATGGCACACCTCCAGATGTGGAATGACCTCCAAAGGCAGTCTTTTCCAGCCATTCTGACACAGAAAATTCTGCTAAGAATCACTGCAGGTGACTTGAAAAAAATCTGAACACGTTGGTTTCCTGGGTGAAGATTTGCACCCACCAGTCCTTCTATTGGATAAAATTGACTCAAACGTCTTAAAACCTTTGATTTACTAATTTACTAGAAAATTGGTCACAGTCAGTAACTAAGACATCCTGTTAACTTTTAATCTATCCTTTATGTTTTTCACTCTTGTACATTTTTACCACTATATCTCACTTTAAAATTTAGGTTCCTTTTACCTAGGAAGATAACTGTGAAAAACTGGGGAATCACAAATAGTTTTGTTTCTCCTTTATTTAAAGGTAACCCCTGTTTACTTCTCACTTTAAGCTAGAAATACAGTATTTCTTGAATGTGGTCTTAAAAATATTTTGTGTATTATGATACCAAAAAATTCAAAACTTGTTCTAAACTGTATTTAAAAAACTTAGATAAACAAATAGTGTTCTAAAGCAGTTATTTTAGAAACATGTAGAAATTAAAGTTCTTGTTTTATGAACTATTTTATAAAAAACAGATATTTTTCTCTTATATCCTTAAGAGCTTTCTGACAAGGTTAGAAAGGCTGTGCATTGGTTAAAAAATGTGGATTCAAAACAATACCTGAAAGAGATGGGACCACTGCAGTGTTGTCACAGCACTGTGTGTCATGGCAGTGAGCACACTGGAGGTGACCAGCTGCTCCTCTGGAGCTGAATATTGCCTGGAAAGGGGCAGAGCAGCCAGCAAGGCAGGAGGGAACAGCAGGGGCCTGGACTCGAGGTGGAATTATGTGTCACATGGCCTAAAGGGAAAAACTGATAGATGTGCAAAGAGTTCCTAGTAGCTTTAGACTAATTAATCACACAAGATCAGGTCATATCCTGACTTCCTACAACTGTGCCAGGAGGTACAGAAGATTTCAGTCCAGCCTACATTTAAGCATTTCTGAAGAGTGCATTCATCCCATACTGTTCATTTTGATTTCTTTAGATTTTGGATTGCTGCTTTATTAAACCCCATACTTTGCAG
Organism: Zosterops lateralis; assembly: GCF_965231275.1. Classification (NCBI taxonomy): domain Eukaryota; kingdom Metazoa; phylum Chordata; class Aves; order Passeriformes; family Zosteropidae; genus Zosterops; species Zosterops lateralis. The sequence continues at coordinate 123,340,597 of NC_139762.1, forward strand.
GATCCAAAATAGGAGCCTCACATGAGCAGAGTGCTTAGTTAACATCCTGAACAGCAACAAAATCCAAAATACAATCAGCCTTCCATAATTAAGACAGAAATTTATAGAGTACCATTATTTTCTATTTACATCTCTGTAGAACACACTCAGTTGCTGTATTTTATATTTAGCACAAAGTATTTTATTCTACACATTCAAAGCAATTAATAATGGTCTGTCTCCTTCACCTTGCCCTGCTATACAAAACACATTTTCTTCTATCCTGCATTGAATACATGGAGTAAATCACAAAGGTCACACCAGTCTGTCAGAAAACAAGTTTATGTTCTTGTTCTGTAACATGGCAGGTTGCCTAAGCATATTTAGAGGTGCTAGATAATTTTCATTTTCCAGGCCTCCAGCCTCCCTTTGATCTCCATATATCACTTTCCAATTCCTTTCAATTCTATTCCCATGTGCATGGATGCAGCTATGCAACAACAGAGGTTATTTGTAATTAACCCTGAATTGAAGACACAACCTTCTTGCCAAGCACCAGCCCTAGAACAGAGCCTTCTCCACCTTTCCTGTTGTGTGGTTAATTGCCACTGGGGCCATGGCATTCCCCATGAAGTGTCTGCAAGCAGCTCAGAGAAAGGGTGACAATGAGGACTTTCACATGCAGGGGCTAATGACATCAAAATTACAGCTTATTTAACAGCATGATTCATCCAGATACTTAACCACAGATTTAAAAATAAATATACACTCTTTCCATTTGAAGTTAGTGAGACAGAAATACATCTTCTTGAACAAAGCACGTGTCTGACAAATTCTGTAATGAATCAAGGCTTTCTACCACCAAGTCTTAAATAACTAAATTCAGTCTCATTTCTGTTCTTACCAGCTACTATTACAAGAGTGCCCAGGAGTCATCAACAAGGACTTTGATTTGTTTAGCTCTGTACAGGGCCAGGGGGATAAAAAGGACAAAAGCCTGACAAGAAGGAGAGACAGTCAGCAGGGCAGAGATGAGAGTGATGGGACAGAGGGTGGGCAGCACAGCTAAGAGGGGCTCAGCCTCATTGTCTGGAGACTGTCACAAGCAGCCTGTCCACAGAGAGCTTTCCATGGTGTGTGATGGAGGGTGATGAGGCAGCTTTACTGAGGTGCGCAGAGAGCTCCTCGCAGGCAGAGTGAGAGAAGACACAAAACTGCTTCCTTGAAATGCTAACAAGTGCAGGCTGAGGCTGGCTGCCATCAGTGACCTATCAGGGCTGAGAGATGACACTCTCTGTGAATTATAGGTGATCTGTAGGGAAGGTGAAGCTTTGAAGAGCCTTGAAGGTGAAGTCAAGTGCTTCACCTTTAATGCGATATAAAAAGAAAAGCCAGCAGTGGTGTCATGAGAGGGAGCAAAGTGACAACCCAGTGGGATTATTTTGCAGCAGCATGATGAAGGTCAGGAAAAGGCTATATCCCTGCCCAGATCATTCCCTCCCATGACCACAATCACTCAGCTGATCCTCCTCACTACATGAGTACATGAGGCACTTCCACTAGCACTTGGCAAGTTTGATTTTTTAATTCTCATATTCAGGGCATGTATGGGATGAAGACTGTACTCAGGATAAGGAGTATGATAAAAATGCTTGGGAAAAAAATTAGAATATAATTTAAAAATGCAAATGTCTTTTAAATTATATATTAATAAAATGATCACCAGATAATCAAAAGAAAGTAATTAATCACTGCTTTATTTTTAATTTTTGGTTCATGTTCTTGATTTCTCAAGAATTCACAAGATAAAGGGGCATATTTACTCCATTAATATGCGTGTTCCATAATCAAAATTACAAGTAGAAAAACTACTTAACTTTTAACATCAGGTATAAATAGAAAAAAAATAAATTTTATTAACAAATACAAGTACTTTGTTTAATTATGAGGGAGTTTTTCATCTCATAAAAGCATTTGCTTTCATGTTCTTTCACCTTTTCATCTCTCAGAATTACATAGGGGATGTCATATTCTCTAGACATTGACCTTCTGAACAGACCACTGGAGATCTAATCTGTCACATCCCTTGACATGTCTGAATCCCCACATGGGGCACATCCTCTTCATTACGCTGTTGTTAAATTCCATATCCACACACTGTTTTGCTGTAATTTGCTCCTTTTATTCTGTTCTCCAGCTGTTGTTAACAACCTCATGAACTGACTGTTTTAAGGGAAATCCCAGACTTTGCTTCTTAGCCTCCAGCAATGACCAAACGTGACCAGTAAGCAAAGAGGTCTGGTGAGCAACATTCTCCTATATCTTTCATTAATAACCAAGTATCTATCACAGATGCTCTCAGCATTATTTCCTACTGGGTTCTTTACACAACATTACTTCTTTCCATTTCCTTCCTCCCAACTTTGCTTGGAATGCACACACACAAAATAACAAATTAAAAATATCCAACAGCCAATGAAACGAGCAACAACCAAAAAAGGCTTGGTGCAGCTGCATGGAAAAATACCCCAGCATCCTTGGACATTTGCACATGAACAGGAGGATTTGACTGGGATTCGCATCCCTTAATTTTAGCCATCTGAAAAGCATTGCATCTTAGCCACTGATTTTGACTGTTCCTTTAGTCTGTGAAGAGAAGTGGCTATCTCTGGCTATTGATTCATCCTGCCCCCTTTTTGCATCTTGCATGAGGCTTCTGACCTTCAAGTAGCTAAAGGTGCACCCAGCATAGTGCCCTGTAAGGAGGCTCTTTATTTTGCTGAAGTTGCTACTCTGCTGCTAGAGTCCCGCATTCAACAGGAATGAATGCATTGGCCTTGGTTAAATGTGGAAAAAGCTCATTGACTCACCCCCCCGCCAGATGGAAAAAGAAGGCATTCTTCTTCTTCAGCTGCCCCCTGTGTAATGAAAAGGTGATGATTTAATCTTCTACAGATGTCCCTAAGTGTACCATGTTCCAGGCCTTCCTGAAAGCACACTTACTCTATTCTGTTGTCCAACCACCTCTGGGACAGCATAGTTCTGGAAGCAGTTCCCATCACTCAGCAGTTACTCAGCTCACTAAAGCATTTCCATCTGTAGGAAAGTTTTCCCTAGTAAGCCAATAAGCCTTTAAATAATTGCATACATGTGTAAGTTCAATAATATTTTTAAAGTAGGTAGTAAAATGACCATTGAAACAAAATATTTCCTTTCGCAAACCCATAGTTTTGCTTTTTTGTGAAGTTCATTCCTCTTTAACCTAGTTTCACCCCTGTGTGCTCCTAACTCATCAAAACCAAGAGGGAAGAAACACATGCACAGCTCTTAAAAAGCAAACAGTGTCCTAGTAAGAACTCAGAGTTAGAAGAAAACATTTTCAAGTGCTGAAAACATTATTTAAAAAAAAAAAAAATAAAAAAAAAAAATAAAAACAGACAAACAAACAAAAAGGTATTTTGAGAAGTTCTGAACAGGGCATGGGACAGACTTAATACAACTCCACCTTGACTCTAAAATAGTTGTGGATGTAGCTGAAATGCATCACAGCACAGAAACTATCTCCTCTGCAATTTCCAGGTGCTTGCTTAAAGATTCTTCCTCTTTTCCTTCTTTGTATTGTCTCCCTCCTTTGATTTCTCCTGAGTTTTTAATTTTCACTTTTAGTGATAGTCCTTTGAGATAAACTTCTAGTTACATTCTAGAAAAATTCACATTCCTAAAAGGGAGACATCACATCCAGTATTAATTCTTGATTTTATTATTTAGAAATCCCAGTAAAACTCAGGAAAATGAAAAGAAATTAACAAGGCTTCCAAAAAAAAGCAGAATTGATCTGGAAATGCACTGCTGAAAGTGGAGGAAAGACAGATATTTAATCAAGAATGAATGAGAATTAAGGGTCCAAATTAAATTTTATTGAGCAATTTGGCAACCTATACTTCCATCCCAAGACAAGATTTTTTGTCTTATCATTATTTTTTCTAAATCTGACTTCTAAGAAATATTTAAAACATTTTTCTTAAAACTGTGACTTGAACTATGTACTCAGTTATCTAGCCCAGAATGAAAACAGAAGGTGTTCTAAAGCTAAAAGGTGAAGTCCTTTCCAGCTCTTGAAGATATTTTTTAGTCTTTGGATCTAAGCCTGATTAAGCAACACACAATACAGCTACCATGCAATGTTCCACCACATTCTTATTTGTCCTTATCTAAAAAGAGAAAATGTCATACTAGCTGTTGCGGGGTCTAGTTTATGAGATTTCAGTGTGGTTGTTTATATTGGAAGATTAAAGCAAACATCAAAGAGCAACATTAGCCCCAAAAAAGATGACTGAGAAACAACTAATCATTAATAAGTTTATAATCAGGTGTGGAAAGTTTAACTCAGGTAATTGGAAACATTCTTTTCTGTTTCCAGGTGAGAGGAATTTAAGACTGGTCAGGTAGGAATGGTGACCCAGACCAAACAGCTCTATTCTTACCCCATCAAAAGAATGTGATTTATTGTCCACTCAGCTGCGTGCCTGAGAAAAGATCAAAAAGGATGTATCATAAAAGAAAGATAATCTTTTCAACAAAAATGCTCTGGTCCTGCCTGCAGAGAAATTTCTCTAGGAGCAAAAACGAAATCAGTCACAAAAATGGAAGGAGGCCAAGCAAAGTGCTGCGTCCAGTTCTGGGCCCTCAGTTTAGGGAGGACGTTGAGACACTTGAGCACATCCAGAGGAGGCAACGAGGCTGGTGAGGGGCTTGGAACACAAACCCTGTGAGGAATGACTGAGGGAGCTGGAGTTGTTTAGCCTGGAGAAAAGGAGACTCAGGGGTGACCTTATCACTCTCTACAACTTCCTGAAAGGTGGCTGTAGCCAGGTGGGGGTTGGTCTCTTTCTCCAGGCAGCAACTGGCAGAACAAGAGGACACAGTCTCAAGCTGTGCCAAGGGAAATATAGGCTAGATATCAGGGAAAAGTTTTTATGGAAAGGGTAATAAAGTACTAGAATGGTCTACCTGGGGAGGTGGTGGAGTCATCATCTCTGGATGTGTGTAAGAAAAGACTGGATGTGGCACTTGGTGCCATGGTTTAGTTCAGGTTAGGGTTGGGTTGGACTTGGTGATCCTGGAGGTCTCTTCCAACCTAGTGATTCTGATTCTGAAAGAGCATCTGCAGAAAAGCCCCAGCTGTGTGCCACAGCAGCTGGAGGAGGAGCGAGGCAGTGCAAGTGTTGCACCTGGAGGGCAGAGCCACCTTCCAGCCTGGATCCCCCTCTGTCCCAGCCCAGCAGCGCAAACAGCATAAGATGCAAATATTAGAAAATGTTAGAAACATCCTTCAGCCTCCATGCATCAGAATAAAGCTCACTTAAGTTTCTTGAAATATATGTCTTGCAAAAAAAATTTTGTTTTTATTCCACTAACGGAATGTTTTAAATAATATTTTAATAATTTATCAGAAATATTAGTTATACATTCATCTACATTAATAAGTAACTACATATTCATCTACATTAATAAATTTTATTTCTATCATTCTAGCTCTGTAGATAATATTTTAAAAATACCCTGATTTTGTCTCACTGACAGTCCAAGAAAAAAAAGTGTTTAAATTTCTAGGAAAGAAAACTTTCCCTTTAGTGAAGAATATTTTTCTTTAAGTTTAAGGTTAGGCAGACTGAAATATTTACTGGAATAGAAATTAAATATTTCATTGTACTTGTATTTAAATCTGTCTGGTCCTTAAAAAGTATCTCTTTATTTTAAACCAAAGTATTTTAAAATTTAAAGTTTTGGGGATTTTTTTCAGTCTTCTTTCTTATGTGGATCCTAGTATCTGAATTCATTATTAATTTGTGAATGACTGAGGCATTTGATGAGGGCTTTTCTGTGAATAACAATTTTTTAAATCTTTAGGCTCTCATCCTCCTGTCTTTAGGAACATGGATGACCTAGAGGTGGCATATTATATAAATATGTTGGTATATTTACATGAACATATATTTCTGCATGTATGTATAGTGGTGAAAAACAATTTTAGGTATGAAATAAGACATACCCACTTTTGCCAGACTGAAAACAGATATTAAAACCAGAAATTGAAACAACTTTTATTTCCTGTTCTTCCAATTAGATCTGGAAACTATGTTGACTGCAAGTAGGAATTAAATTCTGGAGCATTAGAACACAATTTTCAATGTAGGTCCCACAGAACTCAACAATTTGGCAAATAAATCAAAACAAAATAATTTTGGTCTTAAATAAGATTCCTCACTGAAAACTGAAAAGATAATGCAGAGAGGTTGCCACAGAATCTCTTGACTATTAAAATCATTAAACTAAATCTTCCAACTTCTTTTTCTAAGACTAATTCCACTACTGGAAAACATCTCTCCAGTGCAAAGTTAGTTTTCCTCCTGTTGAAATTCCATAATTTGTTACTGAGAAAAAAAAAAAATACACTGAAATGCAGTAAGGGGAGGTTCAACTTGGGAAGGAAAATGCAGCTGACTGTCAAACAACTGATTTCACATTGCTTAGGAGAAAGAATAATGTCACTTCTAGTATTGGAAATATAAATGGAATTTGTTGTTTTCAAATTGTCATCTAAAATTATTTTGGAAACCTCAGAATATTTCCCCTAAGAAATGTTTTCTTTGTTGAAAGCAAACTAATTAATTAAAACCAGCTTTGATATATAATTTTTGGCTTCCTTGTCCATCAGCCATAAAACTGAATGTCATTTACAATGCAAAATATTTATGAAAAAAATCGGTTCTCAATCTGCACTGGAATGAAATTACAGTCTTACTCCTGAGCCAGGTCCAAAGACACATTTAATTTCAAAGAATTGATAAATACATAATGACAATACTGACCTTTTCCCAGGGCTGACTATTTACTTCATTGCTTTTGATAGTACAAAAATGAGTGAAAGGAAGAAGTTTACTTTTAAATAAGAGAAACATAATTATTACAGTTTATGAAAATGTAGGTTTCTTGATGCCAGAAGAGGGGCTTTTTGAGTGCTCTTCATGTAAGAAAAGTGTATAGAAAATCCCTTCACATCTTCATAAAAAGACTTAGCTACAGTTACTCACAGGAAAGAGTAGTAACAAATAGCAAAGAGTTATCTGTCAATTAGTGGAAGAAATATATCTAAAAGTAGACAGAGGTGAGACAGTCAAGATAGACTTTTTCCTTACCATTTCCAGAAATTTTGGTCATGTGGATGTAAATTCTGCTGTGGTACTTGGTCTCAGGTATCACATCCTAGAGAACGTACTCTACGTGTTCAGTTTATTGATAAGACAAAAATTTTTCTTACTTTTTTACCTGCTTATAGATATTAATTTCATACATGTCAATCACCTGTAATTCTAGCTTACCCAATGTACTAGCTAGAGCACCTATTCTATTTAATACTTAAATTATATGCACCTTTTACTAGGTCACTGTGTTTCAGTATTCAAAGCGAATTATATAATCCCCATCTTGGAAAGGTTGGGCAAGCAGAAGAACAGCCTGTCATGAATAAATGCATTTGGATCCAGGGGTCCAAGTGTTTTTATCAACTGGTCACTCCCATGAGACAAGGGAAGAGTCAGTTCTCCAAGCCTCAGTTCTTCAAATATTATCAGACTGCACATGGAAATATGTTTTTGTCAATTTTAACAAGCACATACTTAAAGTACTGGAGATGCTAATACTGTCCATTTTGATTATCTTGATTTCACTGTTCAGTATATTTGTACTGGAATTTGAGCAGTGCACCATCACTAAGGGTGAAGTAGTTCACTTGCACTGGGATAGCAGTATGATATGAAGAAAATAAGGATGACAGACAAGGCCACTACTGCAATGTTTATTAGATGTGGCAGCACACACAAATGATGAAGAATTACAGTGCTCACAGTAGAGAAGTTACTTTTTTGATAATCAAGGAAGACCTCAAAGCACATTTTTATATGGTATTCTCTCATTTCAGCTGTTTTGAGCATTTATTGAAGCTGAAGAGAGGTAACTTCCTCCCACTGAAGTCCCACTGGAGAGTACCATGCACCCTTGCAATAACTGGAGACATCTCAGTGGAGACCAAGCAGAAGGATTAATTGAGGTTTCTAGGATGAAATTTCTCATGCTCTGATTAAATTCCCATAAATCCCTAAAGCAGAACCATCATAAGTCCCAAGTGAAGTCCAGGTCCACTCTTGGCAAGGCCTTCCCCACTTTCTGTCTGGCAGCACATACAGTTTTATGTAGCTACTTACATGGAACAGGAGCCATCCCATCAGCCACTGGTAATCATTGCTCTATAATGTCATGTGGGAACATTATCTAAAGCTGCAGCTGAAGCCAATTGCAAACAGCATTAATTGAAGACAAGAGACTTTCCACGGGCCAGAGCACTTACAACACAAATAAATAAGATACTAAAAGAGGTGAGAAAGTTAATAAGTTTCATCACTATTGTCAAGTTCATATTAACAGATGAAGGTAGGAAATCAGTAACCTGTCTTTGAATGCACACACAGCCCTCCAGTGGATATGTGTTAATGTCCCCTGCCTGAATTAATCCACAGAGGATGAGTTGATACTTCTGAATTCCTGCTCTCTGTTAGTACAAGCTCTTGTAACACACATTATTAATTAGGGAAGTTTCTTGGCTTAACCTGTCATGTATCAGCAGCAGATGAGCAGGCATGGAATGTACTGATATTGAGCACTAAAAAGAAAAATGGCCTAAATTGTTGTCTAAGTTCATGGGATGCACCTTGGTAATTGAACCTTGAACATGGTACTTGTTAAGTAAAATGCATTAGTTTTAAACCACCATTGCATTTGCCTTGACAGCTGCACATAAATAGACCTGACAAGCTAAGCTGCAGTAACTCTTTCTGTTCCAAATAGTTCTTAACAGTTTTTTTCCATAAATGTGTGCAAAAGTACTGAATTAAAAACAGTGAAAAGCACAGGGGTTGTTTGATAGGAACATTCTCTCTTTTCCTTCCTTCCCTGTCTGTATTTCCCATCTCTTCTGATAAAGGGCACATTGGTCACTCACATCAGAGATGACACTTAGCACTGGTGTGACCAGGGCATGGACCTACTGCCCTCCTGTTCAGGGCCCGAGGTGGCAGTGCAGAAAGTCTGAGTGCTGCTGCTCTGATAGGAGCCTGAGGTGAAGTGGGGCAATAGGTAGGACCAGCAGGCAGGAGACACAAGACAGATTTGGGACTGAAGTCACAGTCCTGAGCTATGGCAGGACAGACACAGATGGGCCAGCGAGCCATGGAGAGGGGTTTGTCCCTGGTGGAGCAGTGACACACCATGGCCAGGATGCTGATACTGGGTTGAGGTTTGTGTTCCCTAAAGTAAGTTAACCTCTCACAGGGCTTCACTGGCCTCCTCTCTGCTTTTGCCTTGTGTAAAGTAACACCGAAGACAGGAAACACAAGAGAAAACCCTTAAAGAAAGGGAATGTCAAATCCTAAGATCTCTATCTTGGATAGGCAGAGAAAGGGGCTGACTGTGAGGTACCATGCATTTCTTAACCTTAACCAACACATGAGCCAAATTCCTATCATCACAACACTTAAATTACATTTATAAGGTCTCTTTATATTAAAAAGATAGCAAAGGTAGTGTTGCTGCGGTTTCCTTCAGCTTTCCACGAGCTATTTTTAAACTTGGATCTAACCCCCAAACAAAGTCAGACCTGAGCTTAGAATACAAAACACACTCAAATTTCAAAAATTACGAGTACAGAATTAGATTCTTTCTCCAAACCAGAATTGCAAAATGAATGACCTGATTTTCTGAAGTTCTTACACGTAACAACTCCCAAAGATGTCAGCAAAAACTTTAATTCAGAGTTTAACTTCAGTGCTTTAGAAATCAGGTCACTTGTTCAAGTATCTAAATATAGAAGAGTAGCTACATTTTTTTATTTTTTTTTTTAAATACTTAGGTTTAGAGTTCAAAGCAGGTTATTCCTTCAGATCCTGCAAGAGAACTTTGTAAAACTTGTTTCAGGATCCCAATTTGGTAAGCAGACAAAAAGTCCAGAGTGTACAGAGCCATGGCTTCAGTCCCCACCCGTTTATAGGAGGAATCTCAGCCTTTTGTTCTAGTTATCTTGCAAAAGACCTTGCCTGACAGCTCAACAGCAGCCCGTTCCACAGGTGCTCTTTGTTCACCTTCAGATAGTTTACTAGACCCCTGAATTAATAGTAAATGCATGACTCGCTACAAGAAACTCAGGCAGGTATTGGAAGTGTCATCTCACATATTAAAAAAAGGCATGAGTATGCAGAAATTATTAATTACATGGGTTTGACTGTTTATAATGGTATAATGTACACAACTATAAAAATAAATGGTAAGTGTCAGATTTTTCACAGAGGGTTTTCCTTAGATTTGCCTAAAAGAGATGATTGTTTGGTTTTGTGTATATTTATGCCCATTTGTGTACTGATTTGCTGCCAGGAAACAGAGAGATTAGCAGAGGAACAACTTTTGCAAATGATAGGTCTGGAATTACTAAGCAGAAACCTACTAAAGACATAATCAGATGGGAAACGTGATATTTTCATGATGCATGAGATGATCCTTATGATTTTTTTTTTAGGGTTCAGTAATTAGTTCAGTGCTATTGTTCCAGCTGTTGAGAGGTGATTATTTGCTCTTTCTTTTCAGCTATCTGATGACAGACTTCTTGTCTCTCTGCTTTCAGCCTAGTAAAACCATGCAGCATTGTCCCTTTAAAACTAAATCTTTGTTTCTGCCCCTAAACTTCCATCTATTTTAATCAAAGAAATCACGTTCGGAAGGCCAAGACCTTAACACCCGAGAAAACAAAATTACTCCCAAACAGCTTCTTCAAAACAAATCTTTCCTGCACCTCAAAATATAAAACAAATGCCAAAAAAAAGTCAATATTGGGATCTACATATAGATTTCTGTTTACCTAAATCGTTCTTTGCATCAGTTTGCAAACCTTTCAGCCCAGATGGCCCTCATCTCTAGCTGGAAGACAGGGATAATCCCTACTGTAGAGAGCAATAAGCGTGACTGGCAATGGGTCAATAGGCTGTTTACTCACCACTTCTTCCTAAGGTCATCTTCTGTAAGATTTAGTATGCTCTTTAATGGTCAGCTGAATACCCATAAATCTGTTGGGTTACTTTCTAGCATACTCTGCAGACAAATTACATCCTGTGCCAAGTCCATTACGAATACAGACATACGTCATACCTAGCTGGCAAAAAGATGGGAGAGAGAAACACTCCGGGTGACAGTGCAAGGTGACACTTGAGAACAGCTTCTACTTTGGGGGATTTTTAATAGGAGCAGCAACAGATGAGTCTCACTCTTACCACATCTGTTCCTAAGGGGTCCTTAAAATCACAGTGCAAATTCTGCAGTGTAACTGCAATTATGCACATATGAAACTGGGTTTGAGGACTTCTATTAGCCCTCTGAGAACTGAGAAGTCCAACGTGTGTTGTGGCCAGCTGAAGCAGTCAGAAGGGCACAACAGCAAAGGGCCAGCACACTGCAAGAGGCAGAAAAGAGAGTGGCCTGCAGCAGCAGGGAGCTGGCAGCCCCAGGTGCTCCAGGCAGGTCTCAGCTAGCAGCTGCTAGACATGCATTTCACTCTGCTCCTCTTTATTGCCTGCCCCCTTCCATTGTCTGATTTTTTTTCACTCTTACCCCATTCAACACATGACTAGAAACCTGATGGATTTAACAAGTCATAGAGAAAAGGTTTTTTCATCCAGGAAAGCATCCAAGCCAAGCATTCAGTTTTTCATGCACAAACAGTCCGCATGGACACTCCTGGATTTCCCACTGTCACCTGCCTCCCAGGAGCTGCCAGGGGATGAGAGAAAATTAATTTCCTTCCTGCTTTTGCCTTTCTATACATCTGTATTATTTCCATATTATTTAAACTACTTGGATGGATTTCCAAGTGACTGCAACATAGATGGAAAGTTCAGGATGCTGGCAGCAGGGATGTTGTCATGGTGACAGAGAGGGAGACAGGGTGGTTAGAAACTTGGAGGCAGGTAATTAAAGATGCCCAGAAGCCAGGGACAAAGGTTTGATATTGCCCTGTTACCCTAAGGCAAAATTCAAATTAAGATGAAACCTTCTGCCCCATGCTTGTAATTAATGCTTCCAATTGTGCTTTCAGGCACAGGGATTCAGAGTCTTTGCATTCAACTGAGGAAAAGTACTGTTTGTAACAAAACACTGATTCATCATTTTCCTGTGCATTTTGGTTTCTCTGTTTCTGTAGTGACAGCATACAACTGACACAAAATTCCTTGCCAGCTGTGGATGAGCCTGTAATTTGTGACATTAGGTTTGTTTGGTATCCATTATTCACGATGTAAATTGTCAGTGAGGGCTGGACACCACCTGCCCACCAAGCTGCACTGTCACCCTCCTCCTCAGCAGGATGGTGGGAGAGGGGGGAAGAAAATAAATTGAAAAAGGTCATGGATCAAGATAAACACTGTTCAATAAACAAAAGCAAAGATCACACACAAAAGCAAAGGAAAACAAAAGATTTTATCTCCTCTTCCCATCAGTAGGTGATGTCCAGCTATCTCACAGGGACAGGGCTTGTAGTGGTTGCTCCAGAAGACAAACTTTGTAAACAATGAACGCCCACTCTCTCTTCCTTTCTCTTAACTTTTATTGCTGAGTACACCATATCATATGGAAAATTCCTTAGATCAGTTTGAGTCAGCTGTCCTGGCTGTGTCCTCTCACACTTTGGGTGTGTCTTTCCCACCCCCACCCTAATGGTGAGGGAGGGAATGTTATAGAGACAGCACTGCTGCTGTGGGAGCAGTGCTCAGCCAGCAGGCTGGAGTGTTATCAGTGACCTCCTAGCTCCAGACATAAAGCACTAAAGCATGGCACTGTGAGGACTCCTGTGGGGAAAACTGATTCCATCCCAGCCAGACCCAACACAATGAGTCAAAATATTCCAAAATAAGATCTGTCTGACTCATTATTGTGTGAATGATGATATGATTTAAAAAAAAAAATAAAATTATTACCTGCTTTCTAGGAGAAATAGGAGAATCCAAGTCCTGTGTCTTTGGATTGCAAATATAGATGGTTCAGCATGAAAAATAAATTTTCAGCTTGCTTCCCTCTGTCTTAGTAAGCACATAATTATGCACAGTTAATTCACTTGCATTCATTACGTCCACGTGGATGCTTAAGTACCCTTGCCTGAGATACTTGTGCTGCTACAGGCAGGGTCCTTTATGCTACATGATTTCGTGACTCTGCAGTTTATCCCTCGTTGCAAAATATGTTCCAGGTACTCAGCTTTTCTCGTGCACAAAGGTGGCTCTAGCAAAGGCTTTGTGGTGCAAGGAAAAGCCTGAGAATGTGAGCGGAATGCCAACAGCAACAGCTGAGTCTTCCTACACTAGCAAGCACTCTGAAACAATGGGACACAGACCTCAGCAACACAATTTATCTCAAAGAGCTGCTAGCTCCAAAGCTCTGAAAGTAGGAAATGATCAGCAAAAAATGTGAAAACATCATAAAATAATATAGTAATAGTAACAGAAGATTGTATGCCCAGTTTTGAATCTGAATCTCTATTTAAACGCAAGTTAAGCTCCTGCAGAAATGTTCACATTCCCAGCAGTGAGGTAGAATCTAGAGATCTTGGCACAAATTTTGAGTGTGTTTGGCTTTGTTGTAGAATGTCTTTCACATACAAACATGTAGAAATCTAAATGCATGACTTTTTTATTATATGCTTGCAGGAAATGTTATTGTAGCTAGTGCGACATATCTCATTAACCAGGACCTGGAAAACATAACATGACTGATATGTTTGTAATCTTTTTGCACTGAAAGTCTTTTTATCCACTGCATGCTGTCTATATTTTGTGCTGTCTACACACTAACAACCTGAAACTAAAGAATTATTGTGAATTTTGAAAAAAAAATAAATAAATAAATTGCACCCAGAAGAAAAAGCATGGTCTCATTTTTGTTTTGTTTAAAAATGTTGAGGAACCAGAGCATACCAGTAGTATTTTAAAACACTGAAAATTGATTACTGACACACAGAAAATCTTTTTTTCCATCAGCTGATTACAGCCTCCTTCCCTTGCAGCAAGCAAGAGGCCATTGATTCAGATCAACACCTGGCAACCTGCCTTGCTTCTGGAGCTAAATTTCTGTTTCAGAGATTTTCAGGGGAAGACAACAGTGGCAGATCCTTCAATAGCAGCTGCTTCATTTAATGAAGGGAAAAAGTCTTATTGCTGGAGCCATTTGTTGCCATAGCTTCCCATGTTAAAGGCAGAGAAACCATTAGGGCATCTTTCTACCAGAGACCAAAGATTTTCATTCAATTACACCCATTCTGAGTGCTATAATTTGAGTTTAGCAAAAGCATCTCTCCCCATAAGCTATCCACATTCAATTTGAACCTGCATGCTGTTTGTCATTTCCATTTCTGAGGTTTTGACTTTTAGCTACTAGTTTTAGGTCTTTGTCTTCTTATTGTTGGATATTTTTGAAACCAGGAGAAGATTTAGACATTCTGATCAAGTCCTTTCTTGATATTCCATTTAATAAACAGTCTGTTGTGACCACTTGTCAAGCAAAGAGCGTCCCATCTTGCATTCCTACTCTACAATTTTTGGTTCATAAGCCAGCCCTCATCTTGACATAAATAGTCAAAAATACTTTCTGCCCTCCCTTTTAAAGTTCTATAATACCCTTATACCCATTAGGGTGAAGAGTAGAAGTATGCACCCCTGAGGAATAAAAATCTCTCCCTCTCTGTCAATCAATCTTTTTTCTTTCTCTCTCCTCTCCAAGGAAGTCAGCAGCTTTGTTTGTTTTAAGGATGGGCAAACAGAAGCACAGAAAGGATAAAGTCTTACCCTGTGTTACATATCAGACAAGGGCAGACCCCTGCAGGCTAAATCTCCTGGCTAAATCCAGCAATGCATTAATAACACCAGTGCTGTTATCCCTTGCTCCTGGTTGTCTTCACTACATAAACA
The DNA here is from genome assembly GCF_965231275.1 of Zosterops lateralis. Taxonomy (NCBI): domain Eukaryota; kingdom Metazoa; phylum Chordata; class Aves; order Passeriformes; family Zosteropidae; genus Zosterops; species Zosterops lateralis. The sequence goes on from NC_139762.1 coordinate 123,355,629, forward strand.
AGCTCTCATATTTCACAGTTTCACTGTGTTAAAATGTATCAAAGATGTCTATCACTGAAAATTTTTAGCAGATTACTATTTGTTTTCTTATAAGGCACTTGCAGATTCACTGCAAATCTACAAAGTTCAATTTTTATCCTTTGGTTTCTTAGCAGACAGAGAGAAAACAATGCAGGCAGGAACCCAACCCATTATTACTTCTAGTTTTGGGTGTTCTGTTTAAGGTGCATGACAAACAAAATGGAAAGCAGAAACAACTGACTATACCAGAAAAAATACAGTAATTTGGACATGAAACACAAAGAGTGAGCCCTGCACCCTGTATTCTGCATACACTGATCTCCCAGACTAACAGAAAGGTAATTTCCTACCCACAAGGTATTGATCTCCGCATTGCACACACATGCATTTCCTGGAAGTGTCAGATGGTGGATTTATAAAGCCTGCAAGAATTAGGAGCACAGATGTGCATTTACTGAGTTGTTTCAGTACTACATATGCCTTTCAGTCTCATGGATTCTTTCAAATAAGCAACCTATATTTAATAAGTTTAGTGATTTAATTACTGTGAAGTCTCAATGTATACATGCAATAGGAAGTCAACTTGTGTTCAAGCCAGGCAAAACAGATCCATGCCACAGATGTAACTCAAGACACATCAGAGTACACAACAAACTGAGCTCTTGCTGTTCCAGAAGAAAAAAAAAACATGCTGTCAAATCATCATGTTCTACTGTAGAAGTAGACAATCACATGAAAGACTCAGTAACTATTTAGTTGTTTACTACTAACACTGTGATTGACAGAGAATAAAGTGTCCAATTCCTTACAAGACATGATGTGAATCTGTCAGAAGGGTTTGACCTCATAGTGTTAGAGCATACATAGCTTGGGTAAGTAATTCATAATTTACCATATACAAGCAGTATCTTCCTACCTACCAGTGTTCTCAGATGGATCCCATTAAATCCAATTTCACAGTGGTCATGGATTTCTTCTGACACACTTGGTTTTAAAGGCAGGAAATGTTTTTAAACATTAGATCATAATTTGAATAATGATACCCACATGAGTGTCAAACACTGCCAGTAAAGACAGGATGTCTTCAGTCCCAGGTTGAAATTCAGCATCCAGGACAACCAAAAGAAAATGGAAGACTTGGTTTGTCCTGTAGTAGACCTATTGCCTCCCAGTTGATGGAGTGATTCAGATGAGATTCCCTGAGGAATCTAAAAGTGTGCCAAACCATTCTACTCTGGACACAGCACTTGCTTAAGTTCTTCTAACCAGGGACTGAATTTAACATTCAGAATGATAACAAGGGACATGAAAACCAATTCCTTGTCACCACAGAGTAACGTGCTCTTTGTATATGTTCACTACTCAAAACTCATCTAGGAAATTAATAAGGCCTTTAATGTTCCCCCTTCACTGCTTCATTACAGTTAAGAAGACTGTAATCATTCACAGGGAAATCTTGGGGCCCCCATAATCAAATTTTGTTATGGAGACAGGCTAGCACTGTTAGGATTACAAGATTATTGGGATGCACTGTGCTGTTTTCAAATATCAGTGTCATTCTCCTTCTCACTCCTGTTGACAGCAAGCACATGGAGAGGCTCTTCCCACAGTGCAAGGTGGTCACCCCATTTCAAATTGCAGGCTGGATTTAGAACAGGATCAAAATTGTGTGTGCATGCACATAGCTGCACAGCTATGAGAGGGCTGGGGGGGCACATTCCTATATGTTCCTGCCTGTCCACCAACCCACCTGCCATGACTATATGAGAAAGATTAAGAAAGGTTTAAAGAACTGTTTTTGCTCCTGCATTCTTGGACCTTTCTACTGATTTCTGCAAGAATCCCTGAATTACTATTCTAATTGCCCAAGTTCTTCCACTGGGTAGCACCTTATCATAGAGAAGTACAGCTTTCACAGCTTGCTGGTCCTTGGTGAAGAACAAGAGTCGGTGCTTTTGCAGGTTTCCACCAGCAGGGGAGAACAAACAGGGAACTCTTCCTGCCTCAGTCACAGGGGGTACACACAAACCATCCTGCATGTTTTTCACCCATAGAAATCAATTGTCTGATCACTTTTCTGCTTGTCAGGTTTTAGTTTATCTGGTATGCATAGGGCAGAAATCTGAATTACTGGATTCCTACTGGCATAGGAATGACTTCCGTGGTCTCCAAGAATCTCAGTTGTCTACTGAGTCTCCACTCAGTCTCTGTCTACTCAGTTTCTTGGCATCTTTTGATTTTTGCAATATCCCTAATTCAGAACTAGCAATTCAACAGCTGTTTCAATGTAAAACTGATTAACAAAATTTCATGTGGATACACACCTTCCAGAGTACTGCTTTTTAAGTATAAAAAGTTTGATAAATCTTTAGCTTTGCTTCAGTAGTTGCTTTACATCAATTAAAAGCCCACTAAATGCTAAAACCACTTCCAAGAATGTACACCATGAATTGATCTAAATTTACTACTTTGATTTTCCTTGCCATCTGTCAAATTATAGGCTTTCAGACCACATGTATTAGCAGATAATAGTCACTAAATAGAAAAAAAAATTCAGAGCTGACATTGCTACCTCCAAAAGTCAAATAAACCTAGAGACAAGTATGTTAATAAAAGGGTAGTGAAGCAGTTTTGATTAAACTGAGAAAGAATCTAAGCATATTCAGGAATGATTGGTAGATGGTATTATTTGCATGAATAAGACACATTCAGAATGCAACAGCAGGAGGATAACAGAAGTCTGACATAACTGGTCTTACACCAGAGGCAATAAACTGAGGGAGGGCACAGTGCAGATAAAGTAATTGTATCTGGTAGCACTCCGGATCTGGAGTACCCACTCCCAGTAGCAGCTGAATGTTATCATTTGTTAGTAGGCATTTTTTATTTGTTTTAAATTCCCTGAGAGTAACTGGACTCAAATTTAGGAGCTCAACTTACTTACAAAAAAAAAAAAAAAAAAAAAAAAAAAACCACCAACCCCGTGGATAAGTGTTAGAAGTATAATCTCCTTATTATTAATTCTGGAACTAGAAAAATATGGGAATTTTTAAATGGACCAAAAGTACTGCATTTTTATATTACTTACTACCCTCAGAGTTAGAGATGATGAAAAATAGATTGAATGCTCTGTTGTATATTTTAGAACAATTTTGTTAAGTAAGTTTATGCCAGTAAAATTTTATTGTGGTTTTTTTTCACATTTCTCTGTCCTTTAAAACCCTGGAATACAATTTCAATTGATCTTAGTATAATACATTTTTAAATCAGAAAGTAGCATAAAGGATCAGAATGATTATCTCCTTTAACAGGTCTGGAAGCACATCAATACTCCAGAAAAATGCATATTGTCATTTCCATCAAACATGAAAAATCTATCAGTTCCTCTAGCTCACTTATGTGCCACAAGAAACAACAATAGACCCTTGGAGTCCGTCAAATCTTAGATTAATAATAAATGAGCACCAAATGATAAACAGAACCTTTCACTGTTCTATTGCTGAAGATTACTGCAGGGTAAATACTAACAGGAAACTGAGCAAGGTTAAACATACAGCCTAATGGATACAGTGCTTACAACCTGAAAAAAAACATCCAAAATTCACACCAAACTACAAGGATTATGTTATGAACTAAAGAGCATATGTTTAAAAAAATATGCTTCGAAACACAAATTAAATGAAAAATATTTTAAAGTAAACTAATTTTCAATATTTAGTTGCAGAAATGTCCAGGGAATTCAGAGTTGTCTTAGACTGTACAACTAAAGCTTTTGATTTGTTGATGCTGCTGAGGCAGAGATGTATGATGATAGGGAAGAGAAATGCTATTTGGGAAGGGTAGAGGACCTAAAATTTCAGCAGAATTTTGGTGGAGAAAATGAAATTACCCAAATCAAAATACATTCAGTAGAGAGTCCTTGCTATAGTCATGCTTACAGAGTGACAGACCCTATTAGAATTTATCTTTGAGAAAATGAAGACAACAAAATATCTTCTGACACCACATTTTAATATTGCCAGATGGAGGATCATGCATTTAGGAATCTTACCTAAAGTATTCATAAAAGCAGTGGCAATAAGGAGCATCTCAGAGTCCCAATACAGAGTTAGACAAGCCATATCTTCATCCTGTCATAAATAGGAAAGCAAGAAGAAATAGATGTTTAGAAATAGGGAATTTTTTTCTTTGTTTAGCACATAAATGAAACTACTAGTAATTGAATAGTAGTAACCCCTTGTATTGACAGAAGTCTGTTGCAAACATGCCTCATCCTGAAAGTAGCCCAGTAGCACTGAGTTGCCCGTTTCTTATATATAAATCAAAATTATATTTATAAAAAACCAGATAGGAAACACAGATCAAGGAGATACCATGCTTACAAAATAATTATTAATGCCTAAATTTCTTTGCCCAGTGCATCAACACTTTTTCCTGGGCATGAGTATGTGATTCTAACTAGGAACTGCTCTGCTCACAGGAATTTTGAGTCCTCACCCACCAGGCTGGTTGCACCTCATAGCACTTAGAGTAGATTGCTATACAGTCTGTCCCTCATCCAAAAAGATGAAACTGCTGTGGAGGGATTTCATTAAACACAATGTCACTTTAGTCCCTCTCTCTCTGTGACCATCTTAATGCTCTGATTTCCTTAGGGGAGGTTACCTATGTTTTTTGATGCCAGAGAGGGACCCCACTGTAAACATTAAGTGTTAATGTAAAATGCATATCCAGGAACAGGTCACAGCTTGAGAAGAACTGGAAATGTACTCCTGAATTTTGCAGCAATGATGGGCAAAGGATTGCATAAATGCCAGGAGGATTGCATTCAGATTCCTGGACAGTTTCTTCTCCTGGAACTTGCATTTAGGGTTCTTCCTTAGAGGAAGAAGGGGAGGCAGCAGGGTAAGGTCTGTTACTGATGGATGTAAGATAAGCCAATAATTATCATTCTACCAAAGATTAGACTTGGAAATAAGGGAGCATTAATTAATCTACTCCAAACTCAGCTGTTCCTTCTTAATACCTCTCCTGAATATACAAATATAGCCCTTCCTCCATCCAGAATGAATGCTTGAGGTTGAACAGAACCTTAAAGATAATTAAGTTCCAACCTCCTCACCATGGGTAGGGACATCTTCCACTAGACCAGGTTGCTTAGATGCTCAAGGAAAGGAAAGATCCTGGAAAAAAGGAGTCACCACTCTGAGCTTCATGGGCAAAATCCTAGTTATACAGACCAGGATTTTTTTGGGGTTTCCACATAAAAAAAATCTTGTTCCTCTATTTCAGAGTCCTCACAATGTCACATTGTCATTTTCTGCTATAAAGATTATAAAAAATCCATCCAAATGATCTCTGGAAAATAAATATATTAATAACAACCACCCATCTTCCCTGCAAGAGCCAAGCTTCATTCCAATGAAAGGGAATATGATAAAGTTTATTTCCTAATAGCCCAGACACCCAAGTAGGAAGAGCACCAAATAGGGATGTGTGTCTTCAGGACTATGGGTCCAGCACATTAAAAATTTCTATGAGTAAAGTTCAAAAATAAAGAACATGTAGTCCTTTTCTGATTGTTTTGCTGCCAAAATCTCAGACTGTTTTATGACCAAAATTAATGGTGCATGTATCATTCAATCCAATATCATTCCTCTCTCAAATACAAACATTAGCAGACAATCATAGCAAGTTCCCACAAAATTATTTTTTTAGAGAAAAAGCAGAGAGAATGGATATCACTAATCCATCATTATCATTTGTATTCCTGGCACAATTAGCACTGTGCTTTCAGCCTTTACATTCAGCCATTCTTCTGAGGTTTCCACCATTTTCCCACTCTTTTTCTGCCTGGTCCCTGTGTTGCCACTTAATCCTGGACTATTAATGGATTACCTGACTGTACAGAATAAGTTATCAAACTCAACATGCCTAAAACCATACAAAAAGGAGCACAAGGAGGTCCTTACCATTCACCTCTGGCAGGAATTTCAAGCTTTGCTTTTTTCAAAGCCTTGTCTTCTTAGCCCAGTGGCCACTGAAAGAAGCAAAACAGACAACAGAACACCACAAAATATATATATGAATTTTCAAATCAGCTTGCTAAAAGGTAAAAACTAAAAATCTCAAGTGCTTCTCTGCTTGATCACTTTGTATCATTTTACTGCTGCAAAAGTCCAGGCCTTAGGAGAGCAGATAGAACAGAAGTGAATCACAGCTTAAAATCACCATATTTAGGAGTTAATTTTTCTTCTTAATGTAAAGATGGTGGTATATTAGGAGGCAGTGACATAATTAGTGAAAATCATACTAATTATATCAAGTTTCCATTAGCCCTCTACTGTACATTCCCTTCTGCCATCCCTATTATATGCTTATTTCTATAATTCCAGGGAAAAAAACATGCTAGATTCTTCTGCATGAAAAGCTTTGAAACTAATGGATTTACACACAATGGTAGGTGTTCCTCAGCACCCAAACAAAAAAAAAAAAGGAAAGAGAAAAAGGCCAAAACTCTGTCACCAAGGGTGCTGCCTCCACATTGTTTCACCCTTCATAGCCTCAGGGCCCCTCTTCCACCTTCTCTCATAGTTTTCAAGAGCAATCTCATCTCAAGGTGACTATTATGGACTTCACCAGCAAGAATTCACAGTCTTCTCAAGAATTACTGCAAAACCTTTTATGTGAAATACCCAAATGCCTTGCAAATATGTATTCACTAAATTCCATTGCAGTCAGTGGCATTATATTATCACCATCTGAGAATCAGGCAGGTTGAAATAAGGAGAAGGTGAGTGAGACCTTCCTGAAGTTATAGTAGAAGCTAGAGGTATATTTTAAATATCCTTGCTGTTCTCTGATAAGAGCAGTACATTTTCTTAGCCCACCTGTAATTTTGATGCTCAGATTGTTCATGGTTCAATGAACATCCAATACCCCAGAGTACTAAAGAAAAAATGGCCTGAGATACCTTTTAAGTCTATCATGGTGTCCTGGGTTGCAGTGTAGGCTGTACACAAAGTATTTATTCTATCACCATCTTCATGAACTGTTGAAACCAGGTGGGCTAGTGTTTTCCCAAGCCCCCTGCCTCTTCTGCTAATGGCCCATTAATGCCTTTGGGGTGTTTTCTGCTAATAACTTTTGGGGTGTCTCCTGCTAATGGCCCATGAGTCACAGGTAACTCCCTCCAGGGGTTATCTCTGTTTAATGGGCCATCAAGGACCCACTTCACAACTCATCATCCCATTGTGAGATGCTCTGCCCAGGGGGAGGAGCCAAGCATTCTCACCTGGATATAACCTGGGATTTGGGACAGTGCAAGTAGCACTTACCCACTGGATTCCCAGAGGACCAGAGCTCCCAGACCTTTTTACAGGATCACTGCTTCAGGAAGAGCACTTTACCTGGACTGCTTCCAGCATCCTGCTCAGGTTGTATTCTGACCCTGTCAGTGATTCTTTGTGTTATTGTATTTATTTTATTTTTACCTTTTTACCTTTCTTCTCATTAAATTATATCTCTGACTTGGAGCCTCTCACTCGTTCTGCTTTCAAACCACAACACGTGGGAAACCTGTTCAGACTAACACCAGTCCAGTCATAAAAAATTGTTCATGGCAGCCTGTTACTAGTAGGAAGACTGATATTCAGTGCCAGTTACTTTTCAGCAGAGGCCTTTAGTTCCATGCTATAATTTCAGGCATCTGCAGAAAGAGGAAAAACCATCTCTACTTCTATATATTCTTCAGATCAGCACACTTGCAAGAAACCATAGCAAATGCCATGTGTTTTATAAACCTCAAAAGCTTTTTTTCTACATGCTTTTTGCACACACAGGCACTCACTAAATCTGGCACATCAGAAAGAATTCACATGAGGGACTGCTTTGTTGATTTCTATCAAGAACCAAGGAAAGCAAATTTCCAGAGAAGATGGAAAACCCACACATTTCTTACCAATATTTGACTGAGGACAGAGCTGCAGAAAGAGAAACAATGGGAGTTATCCCCTTATACTTAGCACCCAGCCAAGAAAGTGGCAGTCTCTCATCACAATCAGATCATCAGACTGCTCTGCAGTGTAGGCAGCCTTTGTTTCCTTTATGTGCTTGTTCATTACTTATCCGTGCTGAAAATCAAAGCTTAATGGCTGACACCCATTTTTAATGAATCAGCATGACAGACAGAAGGGACAGGATCATTACAGTCATCCCAATATATGCAAACATTGCTTTTGTTCAACTGCCCTCTCCACATCACTTGATCAAACTGGACATGTTTCTTGTGGATCATACGCCCAATCAATTTATAAACATCAGATGTTTCAGACCAAGAGGTTTTCTTTGTATTCTACATAGCCCTTTACTCCCCTCCAGTAATAATAATGATCTGCTTTCTTTAAATAAATAGTAAATAAATAGAGACAGAGTGAACTGACTCTAGTGAGAGGTTTAACGATGGTAGAGCTTGTTTCTGCCTTTGCTCTACTTTTGTAAATTATTACGCTGCAGCTACAAGGAGAACATAAGCCATTATGACCTGCAGCATTTCTCCAGGGATACAGTACAGAAGTGGTCTATCAGAAATGCAATCAATTCCAGAGATGACTGCTTCCTGCACGCTTCCAAGCTGCTGCTTTATAAAACAGCTCCCCATAAAAGGAGCAGGAAATGCATGACATCGTTTAGCAACCAGTCATTAGAACTTAATGGAAGAGGATTAAAATAAAAAAATGCCATGCCAGACCTTTCCATACATTACCATACCCTTTGAGAGGAGGAATTGGTGACATACTGATGGAACCTTAACCCTTTCCTCTACCTTCAGAGATGGAAACATCCCACAATCAAATAAAAATCTTATTAGAAGGGTATTTAGATTTTTGTCTAAACCTCTGAATGAACCTAGAGTCAAAGATTAAGTTTCTCCATTTTTACCTAAAAACCCCTGGGGGAAATGAAAATGTGTTCCCTAATCTTGATTTCTCTGACCTGTTTTTCCTCAGGCGTCGTACCATGGCATTTCTTGTGTTTTAGCAGTTGTCTCATTTCTAGTTGCCTACATGAAAGTGCATATGCTTAAGGTACAGTGAGAAAAAAATCAAATAACCTCTGAAATTATGTCCCTACTGATTTATCGTGAAGACATTTTTTACACTGAAAACACCTGGTGCACAGTACCATGTGCATTGATAAAAATTCTAACAATGCTTTTTTCTGGAGCAAAGCAAGTATTTACAGCTACAGCAGGATGCTGGTGATGAAGTCATTCTTATTATAATCAAAGGTTACTTGAACAGTAGAAATAGATCAATGTCTTGAGGTTCAGCTCTCTCTAAATCACCCCCAGAAGGTTCTAGGAATCTTTCTCCCCTCTGAAAAATTTCAAAACTTGACAACTGCATGGTGCTGATAAGCAATATCTGTATAAATGCTTTTTCTACTATATGCTGAATTATGTAGCTAAAAATAAGCTACAGATCATCTATCTTTAGAAAGCATATTACATATCTCTTAATGATTACATATCTCTTAAATGACAAGTCTTTTCACCATACTAAACCAGAAGCCAGAGTAGAGGTATGCTCTTTCTTGGCAACTTTTCTGTCTCTCGCACCACTTAAGCATTTGGGAGTCATTTGCCTGGCATGCAAATGACCTGGTGCATGACAGAGCTACGTGGTCACACCTTGCCATCCCATAATCTGAGGTCATTGCCAGCAAAGTGCAGTTACAGGAATTCAAGGTACTCAACTGGTAGGAAACAACAACTGTGAGAAGTGTTGACTCACAGGGTTTGTCTGGCTCACATTAAATATTTACTGTTATTAGTTACTTTAATCATTCAGCTGTAATAAGAAGTATTCCCTGCAGCCACGCCACCCCAGGTTGTGATCCAGCCATGCTCCACACCCAAGGTAATGTCAGCAAGCCAGCAAATGCTGTCTCCTGCCATCTCCAGAGCAGTGTGGCAAGGACAATTGTCCAACACTGGGAACAGCTGCCACTCCATGACCAGCACCTCATCCAGAAGGAGCAGTTGGGAAAGGGTGGAGCTGAAAGCATTGCACACTGGGTGAAACTAAAAAGCATTCAGGCCATTTCTGGCTATTAATCAAGGAAGATGACTTCTCCCAAAGCACAAAACTTTGATTCATCACTCTAAACCAATTGATCTTCATTTGACTCAGAGTTTGACAATCCTCTTGTGGTTTTGGCACAGCATCACCTGACTATACCACTTCTCTAAGGATGATGATTCAAACCTTCCACTATTGCAATCAGACATTTCATTCCTCATATCATAAATGTCAAATACAGTGTTGCTGTTTATTGCTAAAAATTGTCATGTTCAACCCAAAGATAGATTTATTTCACTACTATACAAAAACATTCACATATATAAGAAAAAAACACATGTTTTTCATGCCAAAAAAAAATTACATAAATGCCAAGACTAAGCAGCTTGAGCTGTCCCTCAGCTATCTCTCTTTCTTTTCCCTAACTGCATGTTCAACACACCTAGCTTTTTTTTCTTTTGCACCTGTGAAATTATGCAATATTGCAATGATTGTAGTAAAACTTAAATCAAAATTAACATAAAATATCAATAGGAAATTGTAGCTGCTTCAAATTAATACCCTTTATTATTGCAGTCATTTAGAGTTCAGGTAGCTTGTGGTGCTGAAAATCACCTAAATGACTCATTTAAAACTCCTTTAAAAACACACACTTTAATTTAACATGCACAGGTTTATTGAGAAGCATTTCTACTATGGAAATGACCAGCACCAGCCACAAAGGTTAAATTAAGATCTAATTGTCTATTCAAATATCATTTTTACAACATTTCTTATATATATTATTTTTTAAACTATATAGAAACAAAATATAATACAAGAAAGAACAAAACACTGCCGCAGAGCAAGGGTTTATCTGTAACAACATTGTGCCTCTAGCAATGGTCACAAGGGGATACGTAGGGAAGAGAAAGAATAGGGAACATATAGGATCTACCCACTTTCAGCCACAGAGATTTTCCAGTTCTGGCACAACTGGTAACCCAGTTAGTAAACATCAACAGATCTCTCTCAGGCATTTGTCCAGGCTACTTTCACACCCACCTGAAATACACTGATGTGAAACATCCTTTGACACGGATCTCCACGGGGTCACTGCATGCCACACAAAGAAGCGTATCATTTCCTTTGCTCTAAACCTGATCCAAATTAATGCAGTACCTAATTCTATGGGACCTGTATCCAAAAAATGCAATGACCAGTTGACCTCTAGCATTCCTCTCCATGCCACTTAGAATTGTGTGGACCTGTATCATACTTCCAATAAATCATTTATTTTTCAGGTTGAAGCATTCACCTCAGCTATGCCACATTGTACAGTAAATAATAGGAGTGCATTTGTGAAACAAAATTATTGATGTAGAATCTCCAGCACCCTCAGCAGGCTTTTTTCTTCCAATTAGTATAAAATTAGTCCTGCAGATTGTGTTGTCATTAGCAGTTGGATTACACTGGGCATGTTCCAGAATTGCATTAGGCATGTTCCAGCATGGGCTGGTTTGTTTCCAAATGGAATTCAGTTCAGGTTCTTCAAGACTGGCCTCTGTTTGAACCAAAATGCAATAAGTGAGGATGATTTGAAGTTTTACTTCAGAATCACATGCCTGATCTGGCAGATCTACCTTGGTTTTCTAAGGTATTTTACCTTAGAACTAAAACTGGCAGATGAACCTTAGTTTTTCTTACACAGAAGCTGCTCCATAACTCTGAATTGTCCTTGTCACTATGCACTGAACCTTTTCCACTTTGACATCCCTTTTGAAGAAGGAAGGGCCAGAATTGTGCACAGTCATCAAGGTGTGGAAAAACCATGAATGTATTTGCTTTCAAATTATGTCCTCTGTTTTCTCCTTTATTCCTTTCCTAATATTTCTATTTGTTTTCTCTTGATACTACTGCTGTACACTAAGCTGACAACATGATGGTCCTCAAGGCTTCATTCCTGAGTGGTAATGGTGTCTCAAAACTCAACATTTTATATGTTAAGTCAAAATTACTTTTCCCTGTATGTATTGCTATGCGTTTATCCATGTATGTCATATTTGACACACATGTGAAATCTAAGAATTGATAGAAACATCTCGCATAGCACAAAAGTCAATTAATCAACCCATTTAGTCCCACAATGTTCTTTTGAGGCATGTAAGCATTATTATGTCCACTTAAACACTGTTCTATCAATTTTTCAAGAGATAAACCCACTTAGTAAAGCAAACTCAAACTAGGGGGAAGCTTTTCATCAGTGGAGCAATGAATTCCCTCTAAATGTCTCCTACTTTTAATAGATTAAAAACTTGCCACAACTAAAAAGGAATCCTGGAAAACCCTTCTTGTAGAGCTACTTCCAGCACAGAATCCTCCAGTTAATATGCAATTTGGGACCACTAGTATCACCTAAATAACATATTATAACCTTGGGTTACCATGTCAGAAAAGAGCATCCAGAAGTTAATTATGCTTTTGAATTGCTTGGCTGTTCCTCCCCACTTGCCAGGAGCAACCTTAGGAAGGACATTCAGGTGCTCCAGACAGCAACACTCTCTGGTAATAGTAACTCAAGCTCAAAGAAGCACAGCTAAGCTCCCCATTTTTCACACTGAGATATTAAAGGTTTCTAAATTTAATAAAAAACTGATGAATTTTAAGAATTTTAATGCATAACACCAGATTATAGGCTCTGGAAAGAGAATTCTTGAACAGAAAAGAAAACATATTAAAGAGACATTGTAGCTCAGATCTAAATTCTGGCAGGACTTAACAGACATCTTAGTCAGTCAATACATCAGACTTTTTATGGGAACAGCTTAAACTAAAAAAAACCTCACATTTTAATTTCAGATTTTCAATTACTTGGTCCAAAAACTTGCATTATAGCTTTTTTTTCTCTCTCTTAAGGAAAGATTGAGAGGTATGAATCTTCCAGAACAGAACAGAGACCCTTGAGAAGGAGGATATTAATCTCAAAATCATGAGATTAAATATATTTAATGCATTCTATTATATAAAATATATTTATTGTATAATTTAAATATATTTTTTATATATGCATCATATTGATGCCTTCTGGCTTCATAGTGTTGGCATTCCTTTAGGTTGCATATTCTTCATAAAAGTGAAACCTGGAGAGCTTTTTGAAAATGAAAGCTTAGATTTTCCAATACTCTGATTTAGGTCTTGCAAAGCAGCCTTTTGAGGCAAATGTCCTCATGCTTGGCTTTTCACAGGGTAAGGACTTTTTACCCTGTGTGATGAAAGATGATCCAGTGCAGTCTGGATGACAAGCATTAAGGTGTGCAGGTCTAAAGCACTGTGGGGTTAGTGTGTGCATATGTGAGCTTCCTTCCCTCTGTCCCAGTCAAGTGTCTTTGCTTTTCAGCTGAAAGGCTTGTACCTTCCTCTGTAACAAAAAGACACCATGAAAAGCAAGACTGAACAATCCCTTGGATTGCACAAGGCAGAACTCCTCTGGGCATCAGTGAAATTCTTGAAGAAACTGAATTACCAGGGAAATCAAAGCAATATCTCATTATCTGCTGAGCTCTTCCTGCCCAGTCCCCTCCAAGCTGTGCTCCAGCAGGACGGGGCTGAGCAGGACCAGCCGAGGTCTGTTCAAGTGCTTTGCCCTGTGAACCCTGCAGGTACATCACTGCAAGCTGCCAGTGCAGATGAAGTCACAGCAGGATAAAGAGAGCTAAGCCAGAGCAGATTATACCTGTGACCATACCAAAATGGGCTAGACACAGTAAAAGGCACCTCTGTGTGAGATTCAGAAGTCATCCTCGTCAGTAAGGCAATTTCAATTCAACTATTGTATCCTAAGCCTGCTAGTGTTGGTTACATCCTCAAAAATTGTGTAAGTTCTGAAGGTTCAAGTCTGCATCCATACCTCAAGTCTCTTCTTTGAAGGAGTAGCTGTGGGGATTTCCTTAGAGAGGGATCTTCTCCAGAAACTTTGTCATGTACAATGATATCTTGACCTGGAGAAGTGTGTTCCAAAATAAATCTCTCATTTTCACTAAGGAAGTGTGATTAATGTAATGCTAAGGCACACTAATTCAGAAAGGCTTCTCATCTCATGTATTTTATTTTTTCCAGTCTCTTGATTGAAGATATTTTGTAGCCTTAACTTTTAGATTAAAGTAGTGGTTAAAACAATTGAAATGAAAATATATTAGCTGGTTTTGTACTCTGTAGGGATAATATAATCCATTTAGCCTTTCATAAAACCACATACAGAGGATAACAGAATTTTAGGAAGTGTATTAATTGACAAGTATGTCTGTGACTGTACCTAATACCCACAGCTACAATATATACCACTGTACATCCAAGCACGTAATACCAGGATGAACTCCAGAGAATACACGGAAAAGACCTATGGACTAGAGCCTGTATATGATGGAGAATCTTCTTAAAAGGTCACTGGCATGGAACTAAACCTGTTAAAGGAGGTTTTACTATACTCCTTGGGTGTTCTTTGAAGAAGGTTCAGTTATATTCAATTACTATTGATTCATTAGGTACATGAACAGTACAGCTCTAATTAAAAACCTTTTTCTTTTCCTCTTTGAAACCTTAAGTAGGGAACCTTAAATGGATCTATTCTGGAAAAAAAATTTACAAAAAGGTTAATTAGAAAAATGGTAACCCAAATTCCCTGTCCTTCTGTGTGTCGAAGTAGCCATGGTCTCCCTGACTTTCTGAGACGAGACAGCAGATGATGCACTTTCCAAAGCTCTTAGATTGCTTGTTTTCAGTATGAACACGCCTTGGCACGTCCCACAGGCAGGAGCTGCTTGCTCACACACTCTGTCCCTTCTGTCTCTGGTAAGACAAGGTCCCAGTGCTGGGAACCCCAGAGAGAAAAGAGGAATGCACAAAAGAAAGAATGGCTTCATTTGACTAACCAGGCTTCTGACACTGACCCAGAGAGCCTTTATCAGGGCAGGAGAAGGGCTGGCAAAATACAGTGCTGGAAATGGGTCTGGCAAGTGGGATTTTGCTTCCTGGACACATTACAAAAGCTAAGGAATAACTACTGGATTGCATTGAGCTTTCATCATTCGTTGGATGAAGTCCAGCCTTTACTGGTGACCCAGGGGCCAGACTGTGTAAACTCCAAGAGCCTTTCCTTGTATAAAGTTCTCCAGCCCTGTCCCAGAGCATTTTAGAATTTAGATAGTCCTCCAGATATTACAGCATCAGTAACAGGCTTTGCCAGCTGGACTGAAAAAAAAATACTCCAAACCTACCTTAGGAAAGTGAAATATGCCTCTCTCTAGGTAGCTTGCTACTTCATGCTTAAAAGCCTGCCACCTCGGGTACTTAGGCTTTGATAGCCCCTTATAGAAATAAAAAATAGGCAGAGGTATTTTAAATACTTTATACCTTCTGATTACCTTGCAATTAGCAGCTAATCTGAGACAGTATGAGTCACCTCATCCTTCCAATGCCTTCTCATGTATAGTGAATGGCCAGGCTTCCTAAGAACAAAAGAACATCCTAAACATTGCAAGGGCTCTCCAAAACGATAATACACCCAGGCCTTTATTTCTAATATTATTCACCTACCAGGGTCCCATTTGTGGTAATCCACCATATCAGGGTTGAAACCACAGGGATGCAATGTTTTAACACAGACTTCTACAACCTCCCTGCTGTTGCACTTCTTGCTGAGATGGAGGCAGATTCAGGCTGGAGCAGGGCTGTGGTGGTTTGGGCAGGCACAGCCCATATGCCCCATTCATCCCAGTGTAACTGGCAGCTGGCAAAACATCAGCCCCTGCACCAGTGATGCTCATCAGGGCCAGGGTCCAGGTCCTACAGCCTTGCCCAGCCACAGAAACATATTTTTGAAAGAATTGTTGGTATTCAATAGCAACTGGAATTTTGATTACTCAAGATATTTTTATGGAACAGAAAATTCCACCTCTGATCTCCTTTAATCAACCTACAAAGTCTTACAGTGTGTATATCTGTGTACAAATTACTGTGGTCAATTGACTTTTCCATAAGGATTTCCTAGACTCAGTTGATTTTAGATAACCATTTCCAATAGAGATCTTCTGTTCTGCTTAATCTTTTTGAAATTTCCTCCTCCTGTGTGATGGAAACAAGTCCACAAGTAACGACAAGTATTTTTTTATGCCTGCTACATCCAGTTCTGTAATTGTGACAGGTTGCAGCTTCATCATACTCCTCCCATAGCAGCTAACTCTGCTCAGCCTCCAGCAGGGATCCAGACCAACCTGCTGGTATTTTACACTTGAATAAATTTCCACCAGAGGCTGCTGCTTTAATGAACTCTATGTGCAATTCAGACAAATTCTGGTCTACCCTCATTTTTATCCACTTAAATATGTTTTAGGCTGTCAAGTGAACAGAAAGAGGAAGCCATTACTTTTGTAAATGTAACAAGAAAAGTGTCAGTTCCATTATTTACACCTGAGTTGGGCAAGGTAGAGGATAATGTATGGTAGAGACCAATTCAGCATGGAATGGACTAAACAACCCACTGAACTCCATTTCATCAGCAATTTACTCACTTTCATTTCATTTTCCTGCATCAATAAGTTTAGTTATTAAGGCACAGACCCCTTCCATGCCTCTGAAAGGCCTCAGCACTGCTTTGTACAGCAATTTCACTTCCCCAACACTGAAAGAATCCTTTTTTCTTCAGGTTGAGGATATGTTCAATCTAAGTTAGAACATCTGTGCCAAATCAGTTAAACAATGCCAAAAACCCTGCTCTCCACCTCCATCTTCAACAAGTCTGCATGGTCACATGCTAAGAGGACAAGCTTTTCAAATTAGTTCCAAAGGCCAAAAGTATAATTTTCATATAAGTAATTTTCTAAGTCCAAACAACTTCAATAAGAGTTGGCTAAATCACTGCATCATTATTTGAAAATTTGGTGCTTGTCTTTTTTTGTTACTTTATGGGGTTATAGAAAAAGTCTTAAAACTATACATAGTCCAAAGGAGAAATTTAATCCTGCAGAGTTTCATTTCTGTTAATTGCTGAAGCCAAAAGGAAGTCTGTCAAAGGCTAATAATTCCCCAGCACCTTCTGAGACGTGAACATACATTATTAAATAAGATTACGAATTAGATTTGTCCTTTAGAGGGCATTCTATGAATAAGGAGTATGCTCTGGGCAACATTGAGAGTCAGATCTGCTCTGGTGTATATTTCCATATTTGCTAACTTAGGCTAATGAAAATGCATGAGTTACACCACTTGCAGATATTGCTCTTTGTCTTTAAATGTTTATTCTAAAAGCCTGAACTGACCTAAATCTTTTCAAATGGATCTACATGACTTCTCAATAGATTTCACACATAGCTTACAACTGCTATTTTCGTGTTCTTTTTGCCTATATATCTTACCCGGTTGATAAAGAAGTAGAGTCACTGAAAAAGAATGATTTTGCCCACTGACGCACAGACGTCACTGGTAGGAATTATTTGTATCTGACCTCTCTTTTCCTAGGTCCAGTGAGGTAGGTCTATTTAAATAATGAGGTCTAGAATCCAAAAGCTCATCAAATATTAATTTGAAATAACTATGTATAACTAATAACCAATCATGTCTGGTTCATTCAAAAGAACTAATATTATTGGCTAATAATTGAAACATTATCAGGAGGTCTATAGCAGCTTACTAAATCTTGTACTTAGTCTTTCACTAAAGGTGACTTTTGGCATGTACTCCCTGAAAGCTTTCCAGGTCAGTGATTTTATTGACATGGTTTTGGAAACCAGAATTGTAAAGAGAGTTGCACTGGAAGAAAGATCCATGGATGTAAAGATGAAATATGAGATAAATTTTTAAAGAATGAACCAGCTTGGACCAGAGAGATGCAAGTACACTTAAAGCAGAAAGTTCAAAATATATCGGGAGAATTTAATGAGGGGAAATGTCCTCTTTAAAGTTTAGGCTAGTAAAAGAAAATATTGGTTGCCTACCAAGAAAGACAGGAAGACCATAGAATAAAGAACCCTAAAGGCCCTCCAGCAAACCTTCAGCCTCAAAGCAGGACCCAGTCGTTACATGCAGTCATTTGAAACATGTACAAATTGTGGGAATACACTTCCAAGAGGAAAATACAGAATATTCTCTGCCTTATCTCTCATTAATGTGTTTAAACCTGCGAAAAGAATTGTGTTCTTTGAGGTAATTTGAATGTCTAAAGTTGATGTTAAGCATGTGCCAGTGGGTTGACAGATGACATTAAATACGAGATCAGAAGGATTTCTGTCCCCAACTCTGAAAGGTTGCATAATTCTGAGCTGTTGGGCTGATGTAACAAAATGTGTAAAATTACCCATAAGATTAACTCCCCCAGTGCAGTGGTGACTTTCAGTATGACAAAGGGGTATAAAGAAGTTGAACTTCTGCATATCTTCTGGGACTCAGAAAAGGCTGCACTGTCACTTGTGGCTGGAAATGAAACTCCAAACCATTTATTCAAAGAATCAGCAGCTCTATTCTCCCTGATCATTGTAATTGTACACTGTGCTTAGAAGTATGGAAGACTTCTCCTCAGTGTAATATTTTCCAGAATATTTGCCACAAAAAAAAAAAAAAAAAAAAAAAAAAAAAAAAAAAAAAAAAAAAAAAAAAGACAGATTGGTATAAGTGCCACTTATTCTAGCAATAAAAGCCTCTGATTCTTACATCTCTCAGAATTTCCAGTGTTTGATAGTTTTGACTCTCTGACTTCCCAGCACATCCTATGCAGGTCTTTCATCAATCCCACTTTCTGCAATCTTTAAAATCAAATATTGCTAGTGAGGACAACCTTAAAATGCAGGGTATTTATTTAAAAAGCAGTTTTATATCTATGGGACAGAGGTATCCAGGTTCCTTCAAGCACATCTATTTTCCTAAAACCTCAAAGAACATCAGAAGAAATAATGCAATAAAAAGATTTCAGTAAATCAAGACACAATTTTCCACCTCTTCTGAGAATCCAGTTACCAAGCTAGGAAGGATAAAACAAAAATTCATAGGATTTAAAGATGGGCATTATGCAAAGAAGGAGTAATCAAAAATATGTGCATTCAGCATAACCAAGACAAATTTCATACCCCTCATAATATAGGGAAAATTAATTCAAAATTAAAATTGGATTATGTGTATCCTTCTGGGTATTTGTGTGCATGTGAGGCCAACTGTGCCTCTCTCATCTACTCCACATCTGATTTTTCCTCTCTGGGATTCTATATATCATCACATGCACTGCCTGAACCATACTTTGAGAACCTTGATAAATGCCATCTCTTGCCATCCAGTTAGTTACCTCTGTGTTGGTCAAATGTAAAAACACGCAAGCCTCAAATTTTTGGCTGAGCACGTGTGCTTCTTCAGGCTGGCTGTGTATCTTTCAGAAGGGTAAAAGGGAAACTTTGTCCATTTGATGTGCATTTCACAGTGACCACATGCAAACCTGTCCCAGAAACCAATCATGGAACAAATGGATGAGGTAGAGTCTTTTCAGGTGGGAGTTTTTTTAATTTCTCTTTGATATAATCACATAGTTGAAGTATGTTCAGGTCCTGAAAGAAGGTATAGACTTACTAAAGTCAGAAAGAAGGCAGATCTGAGTGAGCAAAAGTGGTGAGTATATTTTCAATAGCAGATCTAGGCATGGACAGCACAAGAACAACCTGAACAGACACATCCGTCACCTCAGGGAGCTGACTAAACCTCACCAGCAGCAGCTGAAGCAATAGTCTGTCGCCCCTGCATTTTATTGCTTTTGAGTGTTGAACCTTTGCAGCCTGATTCTCACTCTGCTTCATGTAAACAATATTGTATTCTTAGAATTTATCAGTATGTTTTGCATAGTTGTTCTCTGAGAGAGAATTTGACTGATGGTCATAGTGACCAATGGAGTCAGGAGGTTGTAACCTCTTTGGGCCAATCTGGGCTCTTTCTAAGAAGTGTATATAAGTAGAATTGGAGTCAGATAATAAAGAGCCTTCCATGTTTGACCCTGCTGCTGCCCTCTGTGAGGGTCCACACCCACGTCGCAACTTGTTACCCCTCAAAGTGCAGAGGTAACAATAGTCCACCTGCCTGATCAAACCATACAAGAGGAAAACCATTTAGACAGTTTGTCTGACATGACACAAGGCAACTGATAAACTCAGCATGCTAAAAACATCAGATTTTTCTAGACAGATCTTGGTTGCAGCACATCCTTGTGCAAGAATTTGCTTAACAAGGAGAAGAAACTCAGTCCAAATATGGAGAACTCTTATCACCGTTTTCAAAACTCAGGAATGCAACTAAGGATTTTAAAAGAACAGCTTTGAAGAATTCCATATTCTTATAAATAATATTTGCAGCTGCCTTTAGCCTTTGACAAAATGTCAGCAACTCAAATATACTTCCTTCTTCACTAGCCTATCTGTACAGAGAGCACACCTGTGTTACTCATGTTCAACCTTCCAGTCACCAGCAATTTTTGCTTCCTTAGTCTATAGGAGAATGATTGCAATAGCAGGAGGTAAATGAGACAGAGTAGTCAAAGAAAAAATGAAAATGTGTGAAAACAATGTTAAGCATAACAGTTAAACACATACTTTGCTCAGTGTACATGACAAAACTGCTTTGAGATTTCCTGAAGGTCTAAAAATCTTTAACACCACTTTATACTAGACTGTAGAGTATGAGAATAACAGCTTTTATCTTCTTGCCTTCTCTTCATCAACTGAAATAAGCTGAGATTTAATCCCTCTCTGACTCCTTTTTCTCAGTGTTATTTATTGAAATTATGTGAATACCAACACAAATTTGAATTTTATCTTTCTTTTATTGGAAGTGCCAGCAAATTACTCCATCTTAGTGGCCACAGTCTTGAGCCAGTCAGTAGTAAATCTGCCTTTCTACTGAAATCGCCTTTTAGTACCAATCTCGTAACTCCTGAGGAACATAAGTTATGAAAAAGCTCAAATCTGTGGTAAGAGAAGGTATCTGAGACCTCCTGTATGGCTGTCACAGGGAATCAGTAACTGATCTAAATCAAGTTCTGCAGAAGAGCTGTGGGTGTGTTCCCAGCAGCTGATATTCTCATTGTAGCAAGTTTTGCTTTCAGGGAAACTAGAGGATATTAGTCCTGTATTTGTATTTGCTAGTTTGGGAATCTCTGGAAAGTCAGCTTTACTCCTCATCATGCTTTCAAATGCAGTCCAGGTTCATCCCAAGCTCATTTTAAATTTAATTAGTATTTTGGTAAAATTAAGTTTCTGCCAAAGGCAGTGATTAGAGAGTGGTGCAGAATCAGCCTTTGCAAGTGCATCTCTCTCGATGTGATTATAAAAGGAATGGCTGTATTCCTAAAACAAATACCCCAGGAACCAAAGTTAGACTATGCAAGTCTGTCCTCTGGTTTCATAGCAGCCACAAGTATTTAACTGAATCATTAGCAGCATTCCTGATGACAATATCCATAGCACTGCACAGCCTGACTGGCTGAAGGCTCTGTTTCCAGTTCAAATTCAGGATTTCACACAAATTCTGTGAAACCCTTCTCTAAAATTTCCTGTCACCATCTACTGGCCCACGTATCTTTAATAGAGATCACCCAGCCCCCCTCATCTGGCAAAGTAGGTGTGCTATGCATGGAGAAAAAAGCAGTTTTAGTCCCCAGAGAGAAGTAATTTATAGAAAGAAAGATGTCAGGGAAGGCTAAGTTGGATTTCAGTGAGGGTACAGAAACTTCTATGTAATACCATCCATCCCTTTAACCAGGGCCAAACACAATAACACTCGTGTCTTCAATGTCTAATTCCAAGTTCAGGACCTATGCAGGAAATTCCTCTTTCTCCTTCTTTCTTCTAGCAGAAGAGCTGATACCAGCATGTAAGCTTTATTCTTCTCAGGAATCCTTATCAGAAAGGCTTTCCCTGCTAAACTCAGGGGAAATCCAAGAGCAATTCAATTTGTGAAAGCAAATGGGGTCATGTATCAGCTGCAGCCTGATGGGATTGTTTGACAGGGCATTGGGAATACCTGTGTACCCCAAAGCATCACAGTTCAGATTTTCTAGCAGACAGTGAAGTTTGTCCTGGTTCCAGCCAGGACAGGGTTAATTTTTGTAAACCCAGAGGTTATTCTGTACCACCTCACCTCATTCCTGGGGATGGGGAAGGGGTCCCTTCCACAGTGGTAGTCTGTGTATTGCCATTTTCCACATGGTGAGCCTTTCACATCTGAATTGTTTGCCTTTCTCATATAGCCTTTTATTATTACTGTTGCTGTTACTGTTCATTTCTTATTTCATTGCTGTTTCCAGTAATTTGTTCTTATCTCGACCTGTGATTTTACCTTTTTTGCCTCCAATTCTGCTCTCCAGCCCTCCACAGAGGGAGAGGAAGGGGGAAAGGGGAGTGAGAGAGCAGCACATGGTTTGGAGTGTTTCAGTGGAAACACTGAATTGGGAAACACCTTTCCTAAACTACAACAAATACTTACCTTCAAGTAATTCCACAGATGGTTGACTGGCTCTTCCTCATTAATGAATTTGAGCTTCACAACATATTGTCCTGACATAAGGATAACATTCAAAAATTCAAAGACAGTAAAGTAGCAAAAGAGGTTGTCTGAAATAATTTGAGTAATGTTCTTTAATTAAGTTCAAGGTCCTTTGAGACTTTGAAGTATAGGCCTGATAAATGCAAAACCCATGCATAAGACTATAAAAAAATTAAAATATCTACTTAAGCAATACTAAGAGTCTGATACAAACATAAATGTGAAAAATGAATAATATCAGATTTAGGATTTTGGTTCTGTTCCTTTCTGACATCCACATCCATTTTGCTGTGGTTTATCCTCGAGAATTTAAAACCAAAAATTCTGAGAATTTCCCTGAGGACAGAGTAGAATTTAAGGTGCTAGCTATAGTTATGACTTTCATCATTTTCAATAGCATAAACCAATACTCATGCTCTCTTTCACTGTAGTTTTCAGATTGTAATACACTGTCTTTTTGCAAAGCTTCCCTCTTGTTAAAGAGATTATGGCCCTCTGTGAGCCTCTGCTCAGAGGATCAATTACTCTCCACAAGAATGATGAGAAGCCGTGGCCAGCAAATGGTTGTTAATAACAAGGCTTGCAGCACTCTAAGAGGGAGAGAAACCTTCTTTTAACAGTTCTTTGTAAAGAAATATCCAGAAATAGACATGTCTGAAATGTCCAATATGACAAACTGAAACAGAGTCTTAAAATGCACTGGGTAAATGATGCTGATATACACACCTTGAGAGAGGAAAGTTGTTAACAAGAGGTAGAGTATTTTAGAGAACATGGATGGACTTTCCTTGCGGGGCTGCATAAAGTGTAATGAAAAGAGGTCCAAAGCTCTTGTAGTTGTGGCATAAAAAGACAGTTTGAACACAATGATCTTGATTTGTTCAGTTCATTTCTTTTTATACCAGTCAGAATAGGTAGTTGTACCTGTAGAAATGAAGGCCAGACCATCACAGTCTCCCCACCTCCAGCACCTTCAGCCATTACTGTGAGCAAAGAAAGGGTTTCTTCTTCCTAATGAATTGTTGGGAAAATTTTCGAAGTCTAAATCAGATCAAAAATATCTGTAAATCATCCCTCTTGTCCTCGCATTAACCTGGTAGCATTGAAGACAGAAGAACTGTGGTCTCCACCTGTTTCCTAAGCTACCTCAGGAGAGACTGTGCTGTCAGAACAGCAGGCTAACTAAAAATAAGTGACTAAAGAAGAAGAATTTGCTCAAGAATTTTCCTAGACTGTTAAAACCAGTGGGAAATGCTTCTTCAGAGAAATACTCTAACAAGGAAAACCACTTATGCAAAAGCATCAGAATTTTCTAGGGGAAATGTCACTTTATGCTAGGAAAAAGACATGCAATTTTCTGTCAGGAGAATAAAAATGTTAGTTTTGTGATTGGCCACCTGGAGGGACTCTGTCCATTAAATTCACTACTCACTAGAAGTGAGCAAATAGGTAAAAGCAACCCCTCATGAAACTGCTACCTTCTTCAAACATTGTTGTCTTCCATACAGATATTGATTAAGGCCCTAGGTTTTCTTGCATATTTTCCTACTTTTCTAACAGGGTGTTTTTTTTAGTTCTTCTTATTTTTGTTTCAAATAATTTTTTCTAGATAAACAGGGTTTTTTTAAATCTTAAAATCCACGCTGAGTCAGTACAGCAATATCTTGCAGAACAGCTTTAGGAAAGGATCTGCTCTTACAGAAAGCATGGTAAATTAGTTTTTACTGAATGCCTTCCAGGGTCTGTTCAAAAGCCTCTGGTTACTGGGTAATTCACAGATTACATTATTTCCACACACATGGATTTGCACCAATGTGAAAGGTTAATTTTCATAAAAATTACACAGGAAATGGAATGTCACCCCCAGAGCTAAGGAAGAGGTAAGTAAAAGAAAATGCAGATGAATGGAATCACCTGAGAGAAAATAAAGGGCAGAATTGAAGTAGGATGTTTCAGTTCGTAAAAATGCTGTAGAGATCACAAGACTTATCTCTCCCTTGCAGAATTTCTCTTCTACACCAGTATCAAGGTCCAGATTTCAGTCCCCATAATTTACCTTTTTCCAAGAGGAAAGCCCAATTTCCTGAGCATATTTTGATTCCTTTGTACATATTCGTGAATAGGTTGCTACATAACTTATGAAAGTGTAGTAAAATGTAGCACATTTTCTGTTCCTTCTACGGCAAAACGGTGACATGATTGTTGCAATGAAAACCATCCTGTCCGTGACCTTAAATACTTAACCTATGAAGTGAAATTCAAAGAGGAGGAGGAAAGTAGGTTGTGATATTTATCTTTTTCAACTTGGTACATCCAGGACAGAAATGTATCCCAGCACAGTCTGCAGAAGATGGCATTCCTTCCTTTAAGAGGGAAAATCTTTACTTCCAAGATCCTGAAACTTAGTGGTTTGAATGTAGAAAGACATAATTATAAGGAGAGTCCCAGACACCAGTATATTTGCAATCAAAGCTACCTCTGAAGAAAGAATTGAGATAAATGGCAAAGTGAGAGCTGTGCGAGGCAGGAGGAAGAACTGGGAGTAAGGGAATTAAGAAGCAGTGAACAGCAAACATCTGCAAGAAAACTGCTGATTTGTGGATGAGCAACTTCTTGTACTGAGCCAGATGGTTCATTAGCAAAAAAAGCATGGGTAGATGCCAAACAGCTTTAACTCTGCAGTGACCAACACCTGTACCTATTGCTTCCAGGAGCATTACAGAGACAGGGCACTCCAGAGATGTGCCGTATAGTTTTGTTAATATTAAGGATGGCAATATTGAATCATGGGAATGCACTGCTAATTCTAACCTGTAAATAATCCCCCAAAAATGCATGGAGTCTCAGAGATAAGGCAGCAAATTGTTTTTAAAGGTATAATAAATGTGTTGCTTTGTAGCAGCATCTTATTGGCTTTGCTGTTATCCGTCATTTTATGACCTCTTCTCACCATCCACCAAGTTCCAGGGAATATGTGACAATTTCTTTATGTCCAATTTGCTCCATTTTCATTTCTCAAGGAACTAGAAGTTCTCTTTCCATCTACACTTTTACATTTCTCTCAGATACTAATATCAGCTATGAAAAATGCTTGGTTATTCTTGTGCTCAGGACAGAGAATTATTTTTCTCTTTGTAAATATAATACACACTGAGGCCAAATTTTCAGTTGCTCTTTCCTGTCATAGTCACAACTGTGGGTGAATGAGTTTGTTTGAAAATCAGGCCCACCCAGGCTCATACAAATTCTCTATGACAATATTTGGGCACCTGCTTTAGAGCAAACATATAGTGGACAGAGAGACTGTTGCCCTCTTTCACCTCAAAAACATCAGCACTGCAGATTGTTTATTATAGGAGGCTCTATGAACACCTGGGTTTGTATCTCTGGGGCCATCTCTGTGAAAATCGGGTGATAGTTCATGCCACTCTTAACAAATCTGTAAAATCAACCTGTATTTATACCTTCCCAAGGCCACCTTGCAGTGAAAAGCAAAAGAGCTGTGGAGTGAAGGACAATGGCACTAATTTATAATTACAACCCTTTACCCAGGATGATGGGGTACATAAGCATCCATCAAAGACAAGTAAGTGCTTAGTAGATACTGAGTCAGGCTTGTAATTTCCCAACCAGCTGGCAAGGACACCCTTCCAATGGCTGAATATGCTTTCTCCCATGCTGATAGCTTTTTGCTTAAGACTAATATTATATTTTAAAGTATACTTAGCATTATATCAATATAATGCAGTCCCTTCACCTTGCTGGAGACATCTGTCCAAAGTATATATAGCTTGGAAAATCTGGCACCATCAGCAGTGATGATGTTTTCTGTCTTTATTCTGGAAGTGGTGATACCACTTCCAAGAACCTATATACAAACCACTCAATATAACTAGCTAAGGGGAAAAAAAAAATACACCCCTCTCTTTCTCCACTTGAAATGAAATCTCCATTGCCTCTGGACACTATTCAATCATGTACTTCCTAAGCCATTTTTCATGCCATTTTCCTAGAAACCCAAAACTCACTTATATTCTGCACACATTACTCAGGATTGATCTCGATCTTTCATCTTAACTAAACTCTAAAATCAAAATCAGAAAAAAAATCCTGATTACATGTAGCTGGTCTTCCCATTGTCCACTGAAAATCACAGTGTTATTTGAATGTGTCTTCGTACACTCCTGATGGGGTCAAAGAAACTGAGGACTGAAAAACAACTGTAACCACTGAACAGCTGTCAGTATTCTGAACTCCAGGTGTTGAAAGGGTAAATTTCCTGTTGCCTTACCTTCACCCTTCTGGTCAGAGGAGTACACAGAGGTATTCAAAATAGAAGATATAACACTTCATAACTATGAATATGTCGTAACAATAACTATGTCTTAGAACTGGATTCATATTTACCTGCCAGAAAGCTATCTGTGTTAAGACCTGTCTTCCCCTCAGGATATGGGATTCCTTTGTAATTTCCTATTTTTACATCTCAGCTCTTGTTTTTCACTAGCTGCTTCTCTGGGATTCAACCTTAACTCAAGGACATTTTTGGGTTTTTTATGGAAGTCTAGATGTGAGAACAGATACCTTTGCTTCATCCTTAACTTCTACACCACAAAATCTAAAGGTTTACAGTGTTTTATTGTCCTTTGATTTCCTATTTGCACTTCCTCAGATAGCTTATGTGATTAGGCTCATCTTGGGTTTAGAGAAAAGCCTTGCTTTTCTTTCCTCTCAATGCAAAAGTCTTTCTTGCACCTGTGGCCTCTGTTTCAAAGTATTTCAGATGAATCCTTGACATTTTTCAAACAGCTTGTACTCCAAACCTCCCTGCAATACTTGAACTTTACTGGAATTCTGTTCCAGTATATACTCTCAAGGAGTATACTGTCTATACTCTCAAGAACTTTCCCTTCTTCATTCTCACCCCAGTCCTACACTAAAAAAGTCTGTGGAGGTTTGACCCTGTCTGGATGCCAGACACCCACCAGAGATACTGTACTCTGACACTCTCCTCCACAATGGGACAGGGGAGAGAAAACAAAACAAAAGGTTCATGAATTGAGATAAAGGCAGGGAGAGATCCCTCACCAATTACTGTCATGGGCATTACAGACTTGACTTGTGGAAATCAATTGAAATTATAATCAATCAAAAATCAGAGCAGGAAAATGAAAAGTAAAATAAAATCTTAAAAATACCTTCTCCCCACCCCTTCCTGTGCCTTGTAGGAGGTAGAGGGACATAGGTATGGGAGTTATTGTCAGTTCATCACATGCTGTTTTTCAGAGGGAGGAGTCCTTCTGCTCCAGCATGAATTTCTTCCCAAGGGACATTAACTCCTCCAGAGTCCTTGCTATAGGTTACAGTACTTCATAAACTGCTCCAGAGAGGGTTCCTTTCCATGGGGCACAGTTCTTCAAAAACAGGCTGCTCCAGGATGGGTCCCCCACGAGGTTGCAATGCTGCCAGGAAACCTGGTCCAGCCTGGGCTCCTCTCTCCACAGGCCTGCAGGTGCCTGCCAGGAGCCTGCTTCAGCATGTGCTTCCCACAGGGCCACAGCCCTCTTTTCACTGGCTCCAGCATGGATCTCCTCCATTGCAAGTGGATTTCTTTATCACCATTGACCTCCACG
Organism: Zosterops lateralis; assembly: GCF_965231275.1. NCBI lineage: Eukaryota > Metazoa > Chordata > Aves > Passeriformes > Zosteropidae > Zosterops > Zosterops lateralis. The sequence goes on from NC_139762.1 coordinate 123,383,908, forward strand.
TGTGCAGGGGCACAGCTGCTTCACCATGGTCTGCACCACAGGCTGCAGGGGAATCTCAGCTAAGGTGCTTGGAGAACCACCTCCCACTCCCTCTCCACTGACCTTGGTTTCTGCAGAGCTGTTCTTCTCACATTTTGTAAATCCTCTCTTCTCTGAGCACAGTTACAGCTCCAAAATAATGGGTTTTTTTCCTTCTTAAATATGAGGCATTACTGTGATTCCCATTTGGGTTGGCCATGATCAGTGGTGCATCTTGGAGCTGGCTGGCAGTGGCTTTGCCAGACATAGGGAAGCTTCTGGCAACTTCTCACAGAAGCCACCCCTGTATGCCCCTTGCTACCAAAACCTGGCCACACAAGCCTAAAGCAAATGCAAATATTCTTGTTGGCTGCAGATGTTGCAACCTTGCTGCTGCCCCTGTACAAGGAGTAGGGTGTCAATAAATCAGAGAGTGGTTGTGGTTAAGTGGTCTATTGCGTCCTCTGATATATGTCTCAAACACTCCACCTTATCCTCAGCTATGCATGATAGGTTGGCATCCTTGGGACATAAGGAGTTGGATGTCCTTTAAAAACAGTAAAGGTCTTTTTTCTTGGGCATCATACAGTTAGTGCATCAACCAGTAAACATTTCTTTGTGCAATCAAACTGAGAAAAGAGCTTAGTTTTGCTATTCATTTTTTGGGACAGCATACAGCATAATTTATTAGGATTTACATTCATAGCTCCATATATGACAACCGATTTGCAGCTCTGAACCCTCAATACATACCTAAAGATAATCACCAGTAACTGTCTTGTTATTGTTCCCTCTCATGTCAAGGATGTTTATTCATGGGCCTCTGGTTGTCTTCCCATCACTTTGGCCCCGCTCCCAAGTCACTAGATCTGAGTCTGTGTCTTCACCTCTATTTCCCACTGCCATTATAGAATAACCATTTGTACTGCCACCCATCATCACTGAGCTTTGATCAAAACTAAAGTCACTGTCTGGAGCTGTCATTGATTTTATGTGCTGGAGACAAAAAGCCATGACATTGCTATGGAAGAATAGCTCTCTAGGAGCCTATTTTTGTGCCATACTTCATGACTTTGATATTTCAAACACATCTGTATAACTTTGGCTCTTTGGCCCTCCAGTCCTCATCTGTGCTTTCACTCTTTCCACATATTTTCCATTAGCTTCATGCCACAATCTGTTTCACAGTTTCTCACTTTAACTTCACTGCAGTCAAAAGCTGGAGTTGCTAATCCTCTCCTGCTCCTTGCTCTTACATCAAGGAGCAGAGCAAAGACAGTCATTTCATGTTAAAATGCCATTACTACTGTTGTGAGGTTTTTCATTCCATTATTTTTAGAAATATGGGACACTGATGCAGCACTGGAACTGGTCACAGTAGAAGCACCTTAAATGCTAAGATGCCAGGGAGTCTGATGCAATCCTCTAATCATTCATTTAGGTTCAAATTGCGTGTTTAACCTTCGTCTCTCTCATTGGTAGAAGGAAAGAAAGAAGAAGGACAAAATTCATTTACGCATTTCACTATGCAATTTTTTTTGGAAGATATAACAGTGAAAAAATGCAAAGAGTTTAAAAGACAAGCCTTATATCTGTCCAATAAATATTAGCACACTGATTTCATATTTAAAGTACAATTATTTCCTCTCTTTTAACCAGTAAATCAGATGGAAATTTATCTATTTACAACCAGTATGCAAAATATTTCATCATTCTACAAAATTAATTATAAGTCTACATATCATAGCAAAGATTAATTCAATTGATTGAGAAGTCAACCATGACAGAAGAAGACTGAGTAGTGAGTACATGAGTATGCAGAATTAGACATACTTTGAGCTATAGTGTCTATCAATAGTACCATCAGAATACAGAGTTGAGATCCTGCTGGCATGTAACACAGATCTGTGTACCTAGTTTGGCTGTGCATAGTAGTCAACAAATACTTTCAGCAAAATGTCTTTCACACATACCTATAGTGCCCTTCAACTGCACAGCACAGCAACAAAGCGAGTGGTAAAAGGAATTTTAATCCTATATAACATTTATTATATACTGTATAGAGAGACTCTAACTGCAACTCTTCACTGTCCCTGATACCTCCACTGTACACAACACAAAGAATATAGAGGAAAATGTCAGTCATGTCCAGACAAGTATAAATTGTGGCCTTGCAACTATTAGAGAAATATAAGTTTTAAACATAAAGGCCCCTTTGTGTTGTATTTCCCTTTGCTAAGAAGCCACTTTTGAGTACTAACAAACACAAATTTTTCAAAACTTTGCCAGGGGCTTTTTTGATGTATTTGATGACCAAACCCACTAGCTTAACATATTGGTGGTTATGCTCTACATAAGAGCAATCCACCCCTGGAAGTGTCCAAGGCCAGGCTGAATGGGGCTTCTGAGCAACTGGTCTGGTGGAAGGTTGGAACCTGCTCCAGGAAGCAGATGATCTTCAACGTCCCTTCCAACCAAAACCATTTTAAGGTTCCATGCATGTTTGTGGACACTTCAAGAACAAATTCAGTGGATCTTTTTGTAACAGTAGTCTCCATCTGCAAGAACATTTTTTTCTGGCAGTAGCAGAAGTTACACAGGTATTGAGACACCATTAAACTTTGCCAAGGATCAGCTTCAGAGGCAAAAATAGTTCTCTTTAAATAATCTCAGAGTAAAAATCCAAAACCTCTAAAACTGGAACCCAGAAGAGATTCCACGGAAGGAATAACAGCATAACTTTCTCCTTAAATCTGATGAAAACTGTAAGCAAATCACATCTCAGTTTCACAGACAGGCAGATTCAGCCAATCCACCTGAAGATATCCCAAGATTCTAAGAGTAGCTGGACAACTCTCACTGATACTGAAAACTTGCGTTTCTAAAAGGCTTTGTCAGTGAACAAAAGGGGATTTGTCCTTTAGTCTGACAAAACCAACAAGACTGACAACACCCCTACCAGAACAGATGTCACAACCCATTTTAGAGTGGAAACTACAGGCAGATTTGATATTCTCGTGAAATACCATATGTTTTGACCTGTCTTGTTTTGCTAACAGGACATGATAAACAGTCTCTAGCATTATGAAATGTTGGAGCAATACAGATGGTCAGGAAGTCACTGTCCACTTTTATTCAAATTCATTCTCTTTCTTCAGGACTCTTAGTGGGAATGTCAGTCTTATTACCAATTTAAAAGGACACCTTGCTATATATTGTTCCACAAGTTGGCTTTTTCAGGAGACATATTTCCATTTTTGTAATGGCCTGCAGCATTGTGTGAAGCCAGAATGGCAGATGGTCTCACAGTTATATTGTTGTTACATTCCCAAATTCACAGAACAAGTTTTGTTCTAACCAAGATGTTTATATTCTTTGCTCATAATAGCTATCTTGGGCTAGCTTTGCCTTACTATTCACATTTCATTTCCTTTATTCTTAACACTGCCAGTGTGAGAATCTGAGTGGGGCTATCAGTGAAGTGCCTTCATGACTCATATTTTTGCACCTGCACACACAACAGCATGAAATCGGTCTCACATGGTGCATGGCAAAACTAAAATTTTGTCTTGCTAAATTCCACATGCATTTTAGACTGTTCTCATTAAAATATATTTCCTAGTTAAAATGCATTTTCCTAGTTTAGGAAATAAAAGTGCTTAATTTTTTGCCTAATGCCTAATTTTCGAAAAATTTCTGTGATATAAATGTTGTTCTTGCAACAATTTGTCATGACATTTGCAATGATTTCATGTATCGGAAAACAGCTAGAGGTAAGAGGTAAAATATCTCTAAAGTTAATTATTTACACCTAAAGCAAAGCAAAAACATTAGGGATGCATTATTTTTAAAAGAAGCAAAAATGCTTGTGTGTTTGAGACAAAGAAAAGGCACATCAGTGATTTCACCTTCTTATCCAGATCTTAGTGATTCTTTCAAATGTTGCTTTACTCAGGTTGTTTGTGCAGTGTGACAGGGACTCACTCCCTGCAGGGGCATTGGCAAGCCTCAGCAGTCACCTGTTCTGTGTGAAGGGTGATGACAGCTAAATGTTGGTGTCTGTAAAGGCTGGCAAGAGCTACAAAAGCCTAAACAGCAGGCAGTGTTGACTGACTTCCAAATTCTATCACTCCCCAGGGACTGAAAAATATGGGAAGTGCTATGAGGAGGTGAATCCTTTCACTTAAGGTTCTCAAACCTACATCATCTTCAGGTAGTTTTGCTCCAGGATCAAGGCAAAAATCATCATTTATGGATTCAAAGTTAAATAGCCATTATATAAAATGCAAAAGTCGTCAAAGGAGCTAGCACTGAAATTCCAGTCTGCTTTTAACCAGCCAAGTGTCCTAATTATGGCCAAAGGACCTAATTTGTTCTGGAAACTCAGAAACAGCCCAGTGGTTTTATGAGGACCACCAAAACCTTTGGATGTAGGTGCTGAATTTCTGAACCATATTCTGACTCTTTGAGGAAAATAAGTGTCATGGTTTGAAGGCAAAACAAGTGAGAGGCTTCAACTCAGAAATACAATTTAATAAGAAGAAAGGTAAAAAGGTAAAATTAAAATAAAATAAAATAAATGCAATAACACAAAGGACCACTGACAGTGTCAGAATACAACCTGAGCAGGGTGGTGGAAGCAGTCTAGATGAGGTGGTCGTCCTGAAGCAGTGATCCTGTAGAAAGGTCTGGTAGCTCTGCTCCTCTGGGAATCCAGTGGGTAAGGGCTGCTTGTACTGTCCCAAATCCCAGATTATATCCAGGTGAGAATGCTTGGCTCCTCCCCCTGGGCAGAGCATCTCACAATGGGATGATGAGTTGTGAAGTGGGTCCTTGATGGCCCATTAAACAGAGATAACCCCTGGAGGGAGTTACCTGTGAGTCATAGGCAAGGCGTTAATGGGCCATTAGCAGAAGACACCCCAAAGGCAGGGGGCTTGGGAAAACACTGCCCTACCTGGTTTCAACAGCTCACGAAGATGGTGATAGAATAAGTACTTTGGGCACATCCACATCCTACACTACAACCCAGGACAATAAGAAAAAAAAATAATAAAGCCAAGATATACATAGCTAGTTAAAAGATTATTATTCTTAAAATGGGTCTAGTGACCTACATTATGTGTTTGTGTTACTTTGTCAGTGCTAACTGTGCTATTTTCTCGCTCATGCCACTTACAGATGCACAGTGTTATGCAGTGCATTGCCTGTTTTAATATGTTGCTCCATAGATACTGACTCATTAGCTAATCATATGTGCAGACAACCAGAAACATTCTTGAAAGGATTTTGGCTCTTTGATTTTTTTTCTCCAAATGAAAATTACAATTTTTCCACTCCACTCATCCCGTGTTCTAAATGTTAGGTTATATAAAATGTTTCTCACAAGGACTGAGGCATTAGCTAGTATTCACAGGCTCCTAAAGCCATTTCTGAGAGATGTTGACAGTAAAGTGAAACGTCCTCATCTCAGTTTCATTCTATACATTCACATTTAAATATAAGAGAATGCATCCTGATGAACCCAGGCTCAGAGATGGAAAGGGAGGAGGTGCCCCAAGCACCAGAGCAGGAATTCTCCTGCAGCCTATGGAGAAGACCATGGTGGAGCAGATTGCTCCCCTGCAGCCTATGGAGGACACCGCGGATTCTTCAGCTTCTCTCACTTCTCCCTGGCTTACAGCCACACATGGATAGCTGTAAGATACCAAACTTACGTTTCCATACACCACAATACATTTTGATTCTATTTTTTTCCTGATTATATTATTCAATTCTTCCACATTCTGTTTTCTTTTTCACTGGTGGAAAAATAAGAAATACACATTTATTATATACTCACAGGCATTTTATGGGAAACAAGTGCCTCTATAATTTCTGTATTCATAAATTAATAATAAGTATTCAGGCACACTTCAGACTGCTGAGCTTTCTAGCACTAGTAGTATGTTGCTCTTTAGCACCAAAAATTATCATGTAGTTTCCAAAAATAATTCAATTTTAACTAAACCGTCATTTTAGAAGCAATTTTAACATTTACAAAAAGTTTCTGGATCACAGATGAAGCAGTCTGTAGGAGTCTGGGCAAAATCAAGACATTTGTCATGAAATTGTTATCAACTTTATCAATAAAACCTTTCAGTAATCTATAGATCATAAAAAAGATGTGATTAATCAGAGCAGTATTTGCAGAATTGTCAGATTTGTGAAGAGTCTTAAAATTGTTTTCATCCTAATCTAAGGTGGGTGGGAGCAAATTTATGAAATTTCAGAATCTTCTGTAGGGCAGGATTTCAGTGCTTTTACCATGCTATTGATTTGACATTTCCCCAAAACTACAGCTCCACCACTGTACTATAGTATGCATTGAGACTAAAGGCCATAAGCGTTTGAAAAGTATTCAGGAAATACCATTGCTCCTCTAGGATATATTTAGAATGTTTTTGTCAAAATGAAGTATTTCTACAAGCAGGTAACTGACACTGTGTGTTAGAGGCTAGAGAGAATGACAGTATGTGGGGTCTTCTATCTAAGAATTGTAATAACACATTAGTAACAAAATCATAGGACAAGCTCTAGGATAAATTCTTTTAGGGAGGTTCTTTGTGGTACTGTGATTCCCATTAATGCAGTGACCATCTCCACTGTCCTGAGTCAATAATGCATTTCAGCACAGAGGCATGAATGTGAATTCTGTTCAAAATCAGGCATAAGCCTTAACCATACAGGAATCCAAAATGCCTGAATTCAGGAAAAAAACACGTTGCAAGGACCTCAGCAGAAATGGCTATGAATCCTGCTCTGGGTAATGCCTCCAGAGCTGATCAGTTAAACCCTCTGCTTCATGAAATATGGCACTGGAGGGAGGTCTGTCCTTCTAACAGAGACATTTAGAAAATTTGTGCAGATGGAAACTGATAGCACTTCCCAGCTACCTTTCCACTACAGCCCTACAAGAGTAAGGAGCTATGTGACTAGAGAACTGGGAGACAACATATCAAATAAATTAATTACAGGCTGATTACACATGGCACCAGTTTCATGTCTTCTCCACTTATCACCAGGACACTTGGACACACAACATCAGATCTCAGTTCCTGCGTCTGTGGTTTCTGGGGTAACCGCTCCCATCATGCCATATTACACTAGGACCACTTCAGTCTCATTCACTTTCTTTGTTTTTTAGTTTAAATATGACTATAGAAGCACTTGAAGCTGACCTAAAAAGGTGGGGTTAATGAAAATCATGCAGATATTGAATGTCAGGAGAACGGTTTGAGGATTTGCATGCATCATACTGGAGCCACTGCATACATTTCCATAACAGTAAGTGATGAATAATAAAACCTTCAAGTTTTATGTTTTTATCATGTCATCATCTCTGATTTAATATTCTTTTTGGTGCATTTTTTCCTTCCTTGTTCACAGGCCTCCTTCCTTCATTATGTAGTTCAAACAATAAGCCTTTATCCACCTTTGGGAATTTTATTTATATGTTTTTTCCTTCCAGATGCAAAATAGAAGTATGCATTAAGAAGCCATCCCAGAGGTGATTAGAGTCATTCATATGTAAAGTAAAAGGAAGACTCTCTGGGGAGGACTACTAAGCTCACAAAACTGTTTCGAAAACTCTTGGTTTTGTCCTTTTTTTCCACTATTTTGCGTACCCCCCCAAAAAAGAAAACCTCACATGTGCCAAAACAGACGACAAAAAATTTTAAGGTTCTATTTGGTCAAGGTCTTAGAAAGTTGTTCACTTTAGGGAACAGTCGTAATTTGTGTTTTAGCTCTTACCAGGCAGATGGTCAGTCCTTGGGACAACCTGATCCTGTAGTGTCTGAGTGCTTGCAGAAATGCTATTAAGTCTGATCCCTCCACTCTGAACCCAAAGACAATGTTCACCTTCCATTTCAAAGCAAATGGGACCAAGATCTATACTGGAGATTATTACCTCTGTTTCACGAATTAAGATTCATATAATAAAGCCTCAGAATAAGACACAACTGCCTACCTTGCTTTTGAATAAAATTTTACATTAACCCTTGCAAAATGGAAATTGAAGGGGACCTGAACTGCACTTAGCTATCACCTAGCTAGAGAGGCATCCAAATTTCCTTCAGCAAGATTTTTTTTTTTTTTTTTGTGGAGCTTGAGACATTTCTCAGTGAATGTCATAAAAACGACTGTGTGACTTGGGCACTGTCAATTTGCTTTAAGATCCTCAGTACAATGCAGGGATTCCCCAGGGTGCTTTGGGTGCTTATTTTTCTAAGAGAAAAATCCTCTTGTTGTCTGGCTGTCTCTGACTAGGAACGCCTATGTGTCAGTAATACTGAATTATTTAATACTCAACCTTTATACCTGCTTATCTCTCAGCATAATTCAGACACTTTGTGCTCAGTTCCACCATTGGAGCTCTTCCCAATACATTTCCTTTGGTATTTACCTAGTAGAGCAGATCTGAGCGCATAGAAAAATATTCAAATATTTTAAGTTAGACCAAAACTGTTTAATTCAGCCTTACTGGAAGATTTTCAGTGCCCTTTAGAAGCCACCTTAGCCTTTACAAACTTATTTTCTTATTTAATTCTCAATGTATTTAGATACCAATGTTGCGAACTGCTGAACAAGCTGTATTAGCCAAATCTGACTAATATACTTTAAATGAGTTTTAAGCCTGTAGTTAGGACAGCCTCCAACAAAGGCTAAGACAATTATGACAGATGCCAAATATAAAAACAATTGAGGACTAAAGAAAGAGAAAACTAACACGGATTTTTATATGTGACATTTGAATTATTCACACATTAAGAATTTGTTTAGTAGTTTTACCTTCCCTGAGGTATTTTGCTCAATCTTTCCAAAAGAAATCATTTAGACTTCCTCTGTTTAAAACAGCTAAGCTAAAAACTAAATCCCTTGCTGAAGTGTTCTGTCTGATTTACTTGACCTGCTTTATGTTTATTTCAAAACAAACAAAACACCCTAAAATGCTGTCAATTAGGGATGATCTGAAACGGGGTAAGAAAATCACTGTACGAGATCTACAGTCATTTGCACTCCTTTTTTTTTTATCTTAGCTTAAATGAAAATATAAGCAGAAAAAGGAGAACAATATGCCAGAAATTAACTTTTTGCCCTGACCAGAGTGCAAAATTCTCATTGAGACTGAAATTTCAGCCCAGATGACTTGGCCAAGAAACATATGTCAATAGTGTGAACTGCCCTGTATATTTGTTAAGATTTGACATCTTGACATTAAGTAGACTTAGAAAAAATTATTACAAGAGACATAAATACCTTAAGGATGAGCCTTACTAATGCCACTATACCTGTTTTCTGCTACTGCTCTCCTGGATTATGTGGCAGTGTGGAAGGCAGCTCAGGCTGTATGCAAAACAGCAAATTCACCAGTACTGCTCCCTCTCTAACACACTTTGCCCAGTCCTGGGCATTTCACAACCAAATAAGAATTAGTCCAAAGTAAAAACTCACGGAATGCACTCGGTGTGGACATCAGGTGGCATTTCACCATGCAGACCTTGCTCCCTCTGGACCACAGTACTGGCTGGTGTAGACAAGCTAGCAAGCACATCAGGAGAAACAAAAAGCCTTAGAGTCCCTCAGGTGCTCCACCTAAGTGTCTGAGCCATTTTACAATCGGATTTCAAAGCACTAAATATTCATCACAATGAAATCAATCAATCAATGGTATACAGAAGCGCAACTGCAAAGTATTCTACAGGCAATTTCTGAAAGCAATTTTTATCGCAGTTTCCATTACAACTGCAAATAGAAACTTGTTCTTAATCTTTTCATAGCAGTCTCCCACTTGAGCTGTTATCATGAAGTATGTTTTCTGTCTTGAAGTACTGAGGACAGCATAGCACAGATGGGATGAGCCATATAAAATTATTTAGGAGTTGGATCCTATTACCGAGCAGTTGCCATGCTAAAAATTAGCAGAAAGGGTGTAACAAGATTATTTTACAAAGAGGATGCAGAGGAAGATGAATTACTTCTAATGAGATTTACTCACTTTTTTTCCTTTAGAGTTGAGACTTAAAACACCATAAAAATAATACATCAATTTTAATTACAGAGAAGACTTATGTTTCTGTAGAACTTCAGGAGACACTAAAGGGAGGTATCCAAAGATTTCTCTACACAACACTCCATCAAACTTCAACTGAAAACACATTGTTATCTGTCTAATCACCAAATTGATGATTGTTCTGCTCTTTGAAACGTAATTTTTGAAGGAATTCCTAACACAATGTCCTTTTGCTTTCTAATGTCACTCACAAAGGGTGCTGGTTTAGGCTACAGCTGGCAACGTAATTAGTTGATTAGGCAGAGTAATTCTGGAGCATTCTCTGATCTGATGCCTGTGATCTAAATAATGAAACATTTTGTCTCTCCAAATGAGAATGCTTTTCAAGCACATGCCAAAATCAAAAAACATGTGGTTCTGCTGTGGCAATCTTCCAGAAATGCACCAATGCTTACAAGAAGCACCTTGTACCTTGCACTGGCATGAAATCAGAGTTCAAATGATGATTCAGTATAAATTCTTCTGAATCAGAAGACAGTCTGCAGAAAAGGTATAAATAAGCCTTACAGGACAAAAAGATAATATCCTATCACATTATATTTTAGCAAAGGGTCACCATTCTCTGTGGAAACAAACAAACCATAAAATGTCATTGTAACTGGCAGAAAAAGAAATCTCTATTTGTTTTAATTGATACATTAATTTAATATCTTTTTTGGTAGTAAAATTAAAGCAGCTGTGTATTTCCCCTCTCCTCCTCTTGAATAGGGAATTGGTTCCCTGGAAATGCTAAGAAAGAATTTTCTACAAAATCCAATCCTATCTGACAGAATCATTGGAAAAATTCATATTGTTTATAATAAAGAAGACTATTTTTGTATCTGTTTTCTCTTTCTCCATCAATGATAGTGAATAAATAAACTGAATTACATATCTCAACCCACCAGCAGAAACAAGAGTTATTGATTCTAAAACAGAAAATTAAACTTTCTAAAATTAAAGATTTTCACTCCAGATAAAGCCTTTGCGTTGTTATTAACAGTTCTGGAGAAATGCATTCAAGATTTCCTGGTAATCCATTGTTCCTATTTACTGATACATGAAAAGTACTACATATTTCTCCTCTGGGTTGTTCATTTAATTCTACTGTTAATGTGAAAAAAGTGCCTGCCTATGTGTCAGTCCACATGGTAAATAGTCAGTGTTCCATCAACAGCCCCTGATTAATATTCACAACATTTCTCTGAGGTTTTGTTAATTTAATATTATCATCAAAAATTAATCCAAGATAGTAAAAAAGAGAATGAATAGATCAAGATTTCAACACATTCATTAGTAAAGCTTCAGTTGTAAGCTGCACCTTCCTGACACACACCATATACGTTTCTTGCAATGCCCAAGAGAGGGCCAAGAGCTATTACCTCCCTTCTTGTCAAATATCCCATGAAAAATCAAGGGTGACTTATAGAATCAGAAATTTTCTGTCTAGTTTTGGAAGAAGTAAGCATTTTTCCTTGTTTTCCTGCCTAGCTATGAAAGATTAATTGCTCTACACAAGTACACATGAAGACTATTCCCAAAGTCCTTCTACAGAGACATTTTTGACTAAAATACATATGAATCAGGGAGGGAAATTAATTTTATGTCAGCAAGAAGCTTCCTGACCTCCCACTATCTGGCAGCACCACATGTTCCCATTCTGCAAAATGATTCAACAACCCCCTGGAAGCACATGAAAAGCCTTCCCCTGCAAAGGGAAATGAAGAAGGCAGAAGAACCTGGGTTGTTCTATAGAATTATGAAAATCAACATCCAATAGCAACATTAAGAAAAAGCCTGAAAACAGATGGATGCTGAACTTGGAAAGAGACAAGCCACATGAAATAGTAATGTTATTGATATGAAATGGGGAGAAAAAAGGAAACAAAAAATCAGAAGCATTGATAAGCCCTTGAAAATGTTTCATAAGAAGCTTGAAAGCAATCCTGAAAGACATTTGCATAGATTACGCAGGGTAAATGTTCCCAAAATACATGTAAAACAATGAAAATTACTAAGAACACAAGCAGAATAAAGAAAAGATTTAATAAACAAGAAAGTCTAGCAGAAACAAAGCTAAAAACAGTCAGCTCACATGATGGGAACTCAGCTTTTACTCAATGTCTTACCAATGGCATTTTATTTGGTATTTATGGGCTTATTAGTATAAACCCCATGTAACAGCATATATCAACACTGCAGTTTGTGACTTACAGCTAAAGATCCCTCACCACAGTGGTCTCAAAGGTGAGAGGAGACATCCTCTGAGTGCATGAGGGCCTGGGAAGCATTTACATTGAAAATAATAATATGCTGACAGTGGAGAGGAATGCTTGGTATGCCTGAAGGGGTTTGGGCAGGGGGTCTGAGGAGGAAAGGAGAGAGAGAAGTCATTCCTGAAAGACCTTGGATGGAAGGTAATATTCTGAAAATGCCACAATGACTTTAGAAGGAACAGGGCTAATTTACTGATGGTTTAGTAATTGTCAGGCTCCAGTGAAAGCCACAGAAAACCTTTAAAATACCCATAAAAGGGGCCTGTTTTAAAGAGGTTGTCATCGCTGAAAAGAAAAATAATAGACTAATGGGACTAATTCTAAACCCAGCAGGTCAGGAGCTGAGGCCTTGCAGAATAGAAAGGGAAAGCAATCATGTCAGATGAAAGAGAACTTGTAAGGGGAGAATATTCTGCTGTGTACTGTCAAGCCAATTGTGGGCTAATGCACATCTCTCATTGCTGTCACTAATTTAAACAGGCTGAACATTCAATCACTATTATTGTGTAATCTTTTTAGCTGAAGGTCGAACAAATGGGCATTCGAACATTATGACTTCTCCTGTAGATGGAAAGAAATTCTGTGCCTACATTTGATATGTAACATTGCATTTTGTAGCTAGAATGTTTACTTGTAAGTAGAATTGAAGGACATATCTGAGAAAGAGCAAGCAGAGAATGCTTTGGTGGGAATACCTACCCAAAGAGTAGGGACACACATCAGCCAGGCAAAGAAAGGCATAATTCCTTCTCACAGATCTTTCCCAGCATGAACACACAGATTTGGGATGCCAGGCCAGGGCTGTGGTCACCAGGGAACAGTTCTTGTTATTGTGGGCCCTATGATTATTTCTAATAAGACTGTATGTGAAAAACAACACAACTTTAAAAGGGCTTCTCCTTTATTTGTACAGTCCGTGATGCAGATAACTGAAGAAAAAAAAAATTACAAAACAGAGTTATTAGAAGGAAACTTAGTCAAAATTCTATATCTCCAAAACAAGAGCTGTCTCTGTCCTCTAAGTTTCTTAAAGAATCATATGATAATTTAGGTTGGAAGGAATTTAGGCCATCTAGGTGGACCTCAAAGAGCAGGGCCAGCTTCCAGTTTAATGAAGTTGCTCAAGGCTGTGTCCAAGCAAGTTTCATGTACAAGGATGGCAACTCAGCAACCTTGCCAGGTAAATATTCCAGTGTTTTGCATCCTCATTGTGCAGAAATATTTTCCTTCTATCTATGGGGAAGGTTTAACATTTCTGTATTTAAAGTAAAAATTGCTAACTCTGGTCTTTTCAGTATGCCAGATAAAGATATTTAAACAAACAAATGCCCAGCTCATTACTAGAACTTGCAGTGTAACCTGAAATGCAATAATAAAATTTTAATACCATGTACCTTGCAAAAAAAAGGACAAAAAATTCAAGGACTCAGGATTTCTGAGTTATTACTCTCTCAAATTGAAAAATAGGAATAGAGATGAGATATCATAGCTTTCTAGTCTATTTTTTAAACTAAATAAATGAAAAAAAAAAAAAAACCACAAAACATTTTCTTTAGATCCTTCCAAGAGAAGGACTTTGATGTACCCCTGTCTCCACACAGTATGCACTAGTGCACAAAGGACACACACCACACTTCAGTAGGACTCACCAAACT